>NW_027411809.1:0-143534 GCF_047663935.1 Musca autumnalis
GATGACTTTTCCCATACAAAAGTTCACCGGAGATGACTTTCCCAATACAAAAGTTCACCGGAGATGACTTTTCCCATACAAAATTCACCGGAGATGATTTTCCCAATACAAAAGTTCACCGGAGATGACTTTCCAAATACAAAAGTTCACCGGAGATGACTTTCCCAATACAAAAGTTCCCCGGAGATGACTTTCCCAATACAAAAGTTCACCGGAGATGACTTTCCCAATACAAAAGTTCACCGGAGATGACTTTTCCCATACAAAAGTTCACCGGAGATGACTTTCCCAATACAAAAGTTCACCGGAGATGACTTTTCCCATACAAAAGTTCACCGGAGATGACTTTCCCAATACAAAAGTTCACCGGAGATGACTTTTCCCATACAAAAGTTCACCGGAGATGACTTTCCCAATACAAAAGTTCACCGGAGATGACTTTTCCCATACAAAAGTTCACCGGAGATGACTTTCCCAATACAAAAGTTCACCGGAGATGACTTTTCCCATACAAAAGTTCACCGGAGATGACTTTCCCAATACAAAAGTTCACCGGAGATGACTTTCCCAATACAAAAGTTCACCGGAGATGACTTTCCCAATACAAAAGTTCACCGGAGATGACTTTTCCCATACAAAAGTTCACCGGAGATGACTTTCCCAATACAAAAGTTCACCGGAGATGACTTTCCCAATACAAAAGTTCACCGGAGATGACTTTCCCAATACAAAAGTTCACCGGAGATGACTTTCCCAATACAAAAGTTCACCGGAGATGACTTTTCCCATACAAAAGTTCACCGGAGATGACTTTTCCCATACAAAAGTTCACCGGAGATGACTTTCCCAATACAAAAGTTCACCGGAGATGACTTTCCCAATACAAAAGTTCACCGGAGATGACTTTTCCCATACAAAAGTTCACCGGAGATGACTTTCCCAATACAAAAGTTCACCGGAGATGACTTTCCCAATACAAAAGTTCACCGGAGATGACTTTCCCAATATAAAAGTTCACCGGAGATGACTTTTCCCATACAAAAGTTCACCGGAGATGACTTTCCCAATACAAAAGTTCACCGGAGATGACTTTTCCCATACAAAAGTTCACCGGAGATGACTTTCCCAATACAAAAGTTCACCGGAGATGACTTTTCCCATACAAAAGTTCACCGGAGATGACTTTCCCAATACAAAAGTTCACCGGAGATGACTTTCCCAATACAAAAGTTCACCGGAGATGACTTTCCCAATACAAAAGTTCACCGGAGATGACTTTTCCCATACAAAAGTTCACCGGAGATGACTTTCCCAATACAAAAGTTCACAGGAGATGACTTTCCCAATACAAAAGTTCACCGGAGATGACTTTCCCAATACAAAAGTTCACCGGAGATGACTTTCCCAATACAAAAGTTCACCGGAGATGACTTTTCCCATACAAAAGTTCACCGGAGATGACTTTCCCAATACAAAAGTTCGCCGGAGATGACTTTCCCAATACAAAAGTTCACCGGGCATGACTTTCCCAATACAAAAGTTCACCGGGCATGACTTTCCCAATACAAAAGTTCACCGGAGATGACTTTTCCCATACAAAAGTTCACCGGAGATGACTTTTCCCATACAAAAGTTCACCGGAGATGACTTTCCCAATACAAAAGTTCACCGGAGATGACTTTCCCAATACAAAAGTTCAACGGAGATGACTTTCCCAATACAAAAGTTCACCGGAGATGACTTTCCCAATACAAAAGTTCACCGGAGATGACTTTTCCCATACAAAAGTTCACCGGAGATGACTTTCCCAATACAAAAGTTCACCGGAGATGACTTTCCCAATACAAAAGTTCACCGGAGATGACTTTTCCCATACAAAAGTTCACCGGAGATGACTTTCCCAATACAAAAGTTCACCGGAGATGACTTTTCCCAATACAAAAGTTCACCGGAGATGACTTTTCCCATACAAAAGTTCACCGGAGATGACTTTCCCAATACAAAAGTTCACCGGAGATGACTTTTCCCATACAAAAGTTCACCGGAGATGACTTTCCCAATACAAAAGTTCACCGGAGATGACTTTCCCAATACAAAAGTTCACCGGAGATGACTTTTCCCATACAAAAGTTCACCGGAGATGACTTTTCCCATATAAAAGTTCACCGGGCATGACTTTCCCAATACAAAAGTTCACCGGGCATGACTTTCCCAATACAAAAGTTCACCGGGCATGACTTTCCCAATACAAAAGTTCACCGGAGATGACTTTTCCCATACAAAAGTTCACCGGAGATGACTTTCCCAATACAAAAGTTCACCGGAGATGACTTTCCCAATACAAAAGTTCACCGGAGATGACTTTTCCCATACAAAAGTTCACCGGAGATGACTTTCCCAATACAAAAGTTCACCGGAGATGACTTTTCCCATACAAAAGTTCACCGGAGATGACTTTCCCAATACAAAAGTTCACCGGAGATGACTTTTCCCATACAAAAGTTCACCGGAGATGACTTTCCCAATACAAAAGTTCACCGGGCATGACTTTCCCAAAACAAAAGTTCACCGGGCATGACTTTCCCAATATAAAAGTTCACCGGAGATGACTTTCCCAATATAAAAGTTCACCGGGCATGACTTTCCCAATACAAAAGTTCACCGGAGATGACTTTTCCCATACAAAAGTTCACCGGAGATGACTTTCCCAATACAAAAGTTCACCGGAGATGACTTTCCCAATACAAAAGTTCACCGGAGATGAATTTTCCCATACAAAAGTTCACCAGAGATGACTTTCCCAATACAAAAGTTCACCGGAGATGACTTTTCCCATACAAAAGTTCACCGGAGATGACTTTCCCAATACAAAAGTTCACCGGAGATGACTTTTCCCATACAAAAGTTCACCGGAGATGACTTTCCCAATACAAAAGTTCACTGGAGATGACTTTCCCAATACAAAATTTCACCGGAGATGACTTTTCCCATACAAAAGTTCACCGGAGATGACTTTTCCCATACAAAAGTTCACCGGAGATGACTTTCCCAATACAAAAGTTCACCGGAGATGACTTTTCCCATACAAAAGTTCACCGGATATGACTTTCCCAATACAAAAGTTCACCGGAGATGACTTTCCCAATACAAAAGTTCACCGGGCATGACTTTCCCAATACAAAAGTTCACCGGAGATGACTTTCCCAATACAAAAGTTCACCGGAGATGACTTTTCCCATACAAAAGTTCACCGGAGATGTCTTTCCCAATACAAAAGTTCACCGGAGATGACTTTCCCAATACAAAAGTTCACCGGAGATGACTTTTCCCATACAAAAGTTCACCGGAGATGACTTTTCCAATATAAAAGTTCACCGGACATGACTTTCCTAATACAAAAGTTCACCGGAGATGACTTTCCCAATACAAAAGTTCACCGGAGATGACTTTTCCCATACAAAAGTTCACCGGAGATAACTTTCCCAATACAAAAGTTCACCGGAGATGACTTTCCCAATACAAAAGTTCACCGGAGATGACTTTTCCCATACAAAAGTTCAACGGAGATGACTTTCCCAATACAAAAGTTCACCGGAGATGACTTTTCCCATACAAAAGTTCACCGGAGATGACTTTACCAATACAAAAGTTCACCGGAGATGACTTTTCCCATACAAAAGTTCACCGGAGATGACTTTCCCAATACAAAAGTTCACCGGAGATGACTTTTCCCATACAACAGTTCCCCGGAGATGACTTTCCCAATTCAAAAGTTCACCGGAGATGACTTTTCCCATACAAAAGTTCATCGGAGATGACTTTCCCAATACAAAAGTTCACCGGAGATGACTTTTCCCATACAAAAGTTCACCGGAGATGACTTTCCCAATACAAAAGTTCACCGGAGATGACTTTTCCCATACAAAAGTTCACCGGAGATGACTTTCCCAATACAAAAGTTCACCGGAGATGACTTTCCCAATACAAAAGTTCACCGGAGATGACTTTCCCAATACAAAAGTTCACCGGAGATGACTTTTCCCATACAAAAGCTCACCGGAGATGACTTTCCCAATACAAAAGTTCACCGGAGATGACTTTCCCAATACAAAAGTTCACCGGAGATGACTTTTCCCATACAAAAGTTCACCGGAGATGACTTTCCCAATACAAAAGTTCACCGGAGATGACTTTCCCAATATAAAAGTTCACCGGAGATGACTTTTCCCATACAAAAGTTCACCGGAGATGACTTTCCCAATACAAAAGTTCACCGGAGATGACTTTTCCCATACAAAAGTTCACCGGAGATGACTTTCCCAATACAAAAGTTCACCGGAGATGACTTTCCCAAAACAAAAGTTCATCGGGCATGACTTTCCCAATACAAAAGTTCACCGGGCATGACTTTCCCAATACAATAGTTCACCGGGCATGACTTTCCCAATACAAAAGTTCACCGGGCATGACTTTCCCAATACAAAAGTTCACCGGAGATGACTTTTCCCATACAAAAGTTCACCGGGAATGACTTTCCCAATACAAAAGTTCATCGGAGATGACTTTTCCCATACAAAAGTTCACCGGAGATGACTTTCCCAATACAAAACTTCACCGGGCATGACTTTCCCAAAACGAAAGTTCACCGTGCATGACTTTCCCAATATAAAAGTTCACCGGAGATGACTTTCCCAATATAAAAGTTCACCGGGCATGACTTTCCCAATACAAAAGTTCACCGGAGATGACTTTTCCCATACAAAAGTTCACCGGAGATGACTTTCCCAATACAAAAGTTCACCGAAGATGACTTTCCCAATACAAAAGTTCACCGGAGATGACTTTTCCCATACAAAAGTTCACCGGAGATGACTTTCCCAATACAAAAGTTCACCGGAGATGACTTTTCCCATACAAAAGTTCACCGGAGATGACTTTCCCAATACAAAAGTTCACCGGAGAAGACTTTTCCCATACAAAAGTTCACCGGAGATGACTTTCCCAATACAAAAGTTCACCGGAGATGACTTTCCCAATACAAAAGTTCACCGGAGATGACTTTTCCCATACAAAAGTTCACCGGAGATGACTTTTCCCATACAAAAGTTCACCGGAGATGTCTTTCCCAATACAAAAGTTCACCGGAGATGACTTTTCCCCTACAAAAGTTCACCGGAGATGACTTTCCCAATACAAAAGTTCACCGGAGATGACTTTCCCAATACAAAAGTTCACCGGGCATGACTTTCCCAATACAAAAGTTCACCGGAGATGACTTTCCCAATACAAAAGTTCACCGGAGATGACTTTCCCAACACAAAAGTTCACCGGAGATGACTTTTCCCATACAAAAGTTCACCGGAGATGACTTTCCCAATACAAAAGTTCACCGGAGATGACTTTCCCAATACAAAAGTTCACCGGAGATGACTTTTCCCATACAAAAGTTCACCGGAGATGACTTTCCCAATATAAAAGTTCACCGGGCATGACTTTCCCAATACAAAAGTTCACCGGAGATGACTTTCCCAATACAAAAGTTCACCGGAGATGACTTTTCCCATACAAAAGTTCACCGGAGATGACTTTCCCAATACAAAAATTCACCGGAGATGACTTTTCCCATACAAAAGTTCACCGGAGATGACTTTCCCAATACAAAAGTTCACCGGAGATAACTTTCCCAATACAAAAGTTCACCGGGCATGACTTTCCCAATACAAAAGTTCACCGGAGATGACTTTTCCCATACAAAAGTTCACCGGAGATGACTTTCCCAATACAAAAGTTCACCGGAGATGACTTTCCCAATACAAAAGTTCACCGGAGATGACTTTTCCCATACAAAAGTTCACCGGAGATGACTTTCCCAATACAAAAGTTCACCGGAGATGACTTTTCCCATACAAAAGTTCACCGGAGATGACTTTCCCAATACAAAAGTTCACCGGAGATGACTTTTCCCATACAAAAGTTCACCGGAGATGACTTTCCCAATACAAAAGTTCACCGGGCATGACTTTCCCAATACAAAAGTTCACCGGAGATGACTTTCCCAATACAAAAGTTCACCGGAGATGACTTTCCCAATACAAAAGTTCACCGGAGATGACTTTCCCAATACAAAAGTTCACCGGAGATGACTTTTCCCATACAAAAGTTCACCGGAGATGACTTTCCCAATACATAAGTTCACCGGAGATGACTTTTCCCATACAAAAGTTCACCGGAGATGACTTTCCCAATACAAAAGTTCACCGGAGATGACTTTTCCCATACAAAAGTTCACCGGAGATGACTTTCCCAATACAAAAGTTCACCGGAGATGACTTTCCCAATACAAAAGTTCACCGGGCATGACTTTCCCAATACAAAAGTTCACCGGGCATGACTTTCCCAATACAAAAGTTCACCGGAGATGACTTTTCCCATAAAAAAGTTCACCGGAGATGACTTTTCCCATACAAAAGTTCACCGGGCATGACTTTCCCAATACAAAAGTTCACCGGGCATGACTTTCCCAATACAAAAGTTCACCGGGCATGACTTTCCCAATACAAAAGTTCACCGGAGATGACTTTTCCCATACAAAAGTTCACCGGGCATGACTTTCCCAATACAAAAGTTCACCGGAGATGACTTTTCCCATACAAAAGTTCACCGGAGATGACTTTCCCAATACAAAAGTTCACCGGAGATGACTTTCCCAATACAAAAGTTCACCGGAGATGACTTTTCCCATACAAAAGTTCACCGGAGATGACTTTCCCAATACAAAAGTTCACCGGAGATGACTTTTCCCATACAAAAGTTCACCGGAGATGACTTTCCCAATACAAAAGTTCACCGGAGATGACTTTCCCAATACAAAAGTTCACCGGAGATGACTTTCCCAATACAAAAGTTCACCGGAGATGACTTTCCCAATACAAAAGTTCACCGGAGATGACTTTCCCAATACAAAAGTTCACCGGAGATGACTTTCCGAATACAAAAGTTCACCGGAGATGACTTTTCCCATACAAAAGTTCACCGGAGATGACTTTTCCCATACAAAAGTTCACCGGGCATGACTTTCCCAATACAAAAGTTCACCGGGCATGACTTTCCCAATACAAAAGTTCACCGGGCATGACTTTCCCAGTACAAAAGTTCACCGGAGATGACGTTTCCCATACAAAAGTTCACCGGAGATGACTTTCCCAATACAAAAGTTCACCGGAGATGACTTTTCCCATGCAAAAGTTCACCGGAGATGACTTTCCCAATACAAAAGTTCACCGGAGATGACTTTCCCAATACAAAAGTTCACCGGAGATGACTTTCCCAATACAAAAGTTCACCGGAGATGACTTTCCCAATACAAAAGTTCACCGGAGATGACTTTCCCAATACAAAAGTTCACCGGAAATGACTTTCCCAATACAAAAGTTCACCGGGCATGACTTTCCCAATACAAAAGTTCACCGGAGATGACTTTTCCCATACAAAAGTTCACCGGAGATGACTTTCCCAATACAAAAGTTCACCGGAGATGACTTTTCCAATACAAAAGTTCACCGGGCATGACTTTCCCAATACAAAAGTTCACCGGGCATGACTTTCCCAATACAAAAGTTCACCGGAGATGACTTTTCCCATACAAAAGTTCACCGGGCATGACTTTCCCAATACAAAAGTTCACCGGAGATGACTTTTCCCATACAAAAGTTCACCGGAGATGACTTTCCCAATACAAAAGTTCACCGGGCATGACTTTCCCAAAACAAAAGTTCACCGGGAATGACTTTCCCAATACAAAAGTTCACCGGAGATGACTTTCCCAATACAAAAGTTCACCGGAGATGACTTTCCCAATACAAAAGTTCACCGGAGATGACTTTCCCAATACAAAAGTTCACCGGAGATGACTTTCCCAATACAAAAGTTCACCGGAGATGACTTTTCCCATACAAAAGTTCACCGGAGATGACTTTTCCCATACAAAAGTTCACCGGAGATGACTTTCCCAATACAAAAGTTCACCGGAGATGACTTTCCCATACAAAAGTTCACCGGAGATGACTTTCCCAATACAAAAGTTCACCGGAGATGACTTTTCCCATACAAAAGTTCACCGGAGATGACTTTCCCAATACAAAAGTTCACCGGGCATGACTTTCCCAAAACAAAAGTTCACCGGGCATGACTTTCCCAATACAAAAGTTCACCGGAGATGACTTTCCCAATACAAAAGTTCACCGGAGATGACTTTCCCAATACAAAAGTTCACCGGAGATGACTTTCCCAATACCAAAGGTTCACCGGAGATGACTTTCCCAATACAAAAGTTCACCGGAGATGACTTTTCCCATACAAAAGTTCACCGGAGATGACTTTTCCCATACAAAAGTTCACCGGAGATGACTTTCCCAATACAAAAGTTCACCGGAGATGACTTTCCCATACAAAAGTTCACCGGAGATGACTTTCCCAATACAAAAGTTCACCGGAGATGACTTTTCCCATACAAAAGTTCACCGGAGATGACTTTCCCAATACAAAAGTTCACCGGAGATGACTTTCCCAATATAAAAGTTCACCGGGCATGACTTTCCCAATACAAAAGTTCACCGGGCATGACTTTCCCAATACAAAAGTTCACCGGAGATGACTTTTCCCATACAAAAGTTCACCGGAGATGACTTTCCCAATACAAAAGTTCACCGGAGATGACTTTTCCCATACAAAAGTTCACCGGAGATGACTTTCCCAATACAAAAGTTCACCGGAGATGACTTCCCAATACAAAAGTTCACCGGAGATGACTTTCCCAATACAAAAGTTCACCGGAGATGACTTTCCCAATACAAAAGTTCACCGGAGATGACTTTTCCCATACAAAAGTTCACCGGAGATGACTTTCCCAATACAAAAGTTCACCGGAGATGACTTTCCCAATACAAAAGTTCACCGGAGATGACTTTCCCAATACAAAAGTTCACCGGAGATGACTTTTCCCATACAAAAGTTCACCGGAGATGACTTTCCCAATACAAAAGTTCACCGGGCATGACTTTCCCAAAACAAAAGTTCACCGGGCATGACTTTCCCAATACAAAAGTTCACCGGAGATGACTTTCCCAATACAAAAGTTCACCGGAGATGACTTTCTTAATACAAAAGTTCACCGGAGATGACTTTCCCAATACAAAAGTTCACCGGAGATGACTTTCCCAATACAAAAGTTCACCGGAGATGACTTTTCCCATACAAAAGTTCACCGGAGATGACTTTTCCCATACAAAAGTTCACCGGAGATGACTTTCCCAATACAAAAGTTCACCGGAGATGACTTTCCCATACAAAAGTTCACCGGAGATGACTTTCCCAATACAAAAGTTCACCGGAGTTGACTTTTCCCATACAAAAGTTCACCGGAGATGACTTTCCCAATACAAAAGTTCACCGGAGATGACTTTCCCAATATAAAAGTTCACCGGGCATGACTTTCCCAATACAAAAGTTCACCGGAGATGACTTTCCCAATACAAAAGTTCACCGGAGATGACTTTCCCAATACAAAAGTTCACCGGAGATGACTTTTCCCATACAAAAGTTCACCGGAGATGACTTTCCCAATATAAAAGTTCACCGGGCATGACTTTCCCAATACAAAAGTTCACCGGAGATGACTTTCCCAATACAAAAGTTCACCGGAGATGACTTTTCCCATACAAAAGTTCACCGGAGATGACTTTTCCCATACAAAAGTTCACCGGAGATGACTTTCCCAATACAAAAGTTCACCGGAGATGACTTTCCCATACAAAAGTTCACCGGAGATGACTTTCCCAATACAAAAGTTCACCGGAGATGACTTTTCCCATACAAAAGTTCACCGGAGATGACTTTCCCAATACAAAAGTTCACCGGAGATGACTTTCCCAATATAAAAGTTCACCGGGCATGACTTTCCCAATACAAAAGTTCACCGGGCATGACTTTCCCAATACAAAAGTTCACCGGAGATGACTTTTCCCATACAAAAGTTCACCGGAGATGACTTTCCCAATACAAAAGTTCACCGGGCATGACTTTCCCAATACAAAAGTTCACCGGAGATGACTTTTCCCATACAAAAGTTCACCGGAGATGACTTTCCCAATACAAAAGTTCACCGGGCATGACTTTCCCAATACAAAAGTTCACCGGAGATGACTTTTCCCATACAAAAGTTCACCGGAGATGACTTTCCCAATACAAAAGTTCACCGGAGATGACTTTCCCAATACAAAAGTTCACCGGAGATGACTTTCCCAATACAAAAGTTCACCGGAGATGACTTTTCCCATACAAAAGTTCACCGGAGATGACTTTCCCAATACAAAAGTTCACCGGAGATGACTTTCCCAATACAAAAGTTCACCGGGCATGACTTTCCCAATACAAAAGTTCACCGGAGATGACTTTCCCAATACAAAAGTTCACCGGAGATGACTTTCCCAATACAAAAGTTCACCGGAGATGACTTTCCCAATACAAAAGTTCACCGGAGATGACTTTTCCCATACAAAAGTTCACCGGGCATGACTTTCCCAATACAAAAGTTCACCGGGCATGACTTTCCCAATACAAAAGTTCACCGGAGATGACTTTTCCCATACAAAAGTTCACCGGAGATGACTTTCCCAATACAAAAGTTCACCGGAGATGACTTTCCCAATACAAAAGTTCACCGGGCATGACTTTCCCAATACAAAAGTTCACCGGAGATGACTTTCCCAATACAAAAGTTCACCGGAGATGACTTTCCCAATACAAAAGTTCACCGGAGATGACTTTTCCCATACAAAAGTTCACCGGAGATGACTTTCCCAATACAAAAGTTCACCGGAGATGACTTTCCCAATACAAAAGTTCACCGGAGATGACTTTTCCCATACAAAAGTTCACCGGAGATGACTTTCCCAATATAAAAGTTCACCGGGCATGACTTTCCCAATACAAAAGTTCACCGGAGATGACTTTTCCCATACAAAAGTTCACCGGAGATGACTTTCCCAATACAAAAGTTCACCGGAGATGACTTTCCCAATACAAAAGTTCACCGGGCATGACTTTCCCAATACAAAAGTTCACCGGAGATGACTTTCAAAATACAAAAGTTCACCGGAGATGACTTTCCCAATACAAAAGTTCACCGGAGATGACTTTCCCAATGCAAAAGTTCACCGGAGATGACTTTTCCCATACAAAAGTTCACCGGAGATGACTTTCCCAATACAAAAGTTCACCGGAGATGACTTTTCCCATACAAAAGTTCACCGGAGATGACTTTCCCAATACAAAAGTTCACCGGAGATGACTTTCCCATACAAAAGTTCACCGGAGATGACTTTCCCAATACAAAAGTTCACCGGAGATGACTTTTCCCATACAAAAGTTCACCGGAGATGACTTTCCCAATACAAAAGTTCACCGGAGATGACTTTCCCAATATAAAAGTTCACCGGGCATGACTTTCCCAATACAAAAGTTCACCGGAGATGACTTTCCCAATACAAAAGTTCACCGGAGATGACTTTTCCCATACAAAAGTTCACCGGAGATGACTTTCCCAATACAAAAGTTCACCGGAGATGACTTTCCCAATACAAAAGTTCACCGGAGATGACTTTCCCAATACAAAAGTTCACCGGAGATGACTTTCCCAATACAAAAGTTCACCGGAGATGACTTTCCCAATACAAAAGTTCACCGGAGATGACTTTCCCAATACAAAAGTTCACCGGAGATGACTTTTCCCATACAAATGTTCACGGGGCATGACTTTCCCAATACAAAAGTTCACCGGGCATGACTTTCCCAATACAAAAGTTCACCGGAGATGACTTTTCCCATACAAAAGTTCACCGGAGATGACTTTCCCAATACAAAAGTTCACCGGAGATGACTTTCCCAATACAAAAGTTCACCGGAGATGACTTTTCCCATACAAAAGTTCACCGGAGATGACTTTCCCAATACAAAAGTTCACCGGAGATGACTTTCCCAATACAAAAGTTCACCGGGCATGACTTTCCCAATACAAAAGTTCACCGGAGATGACTTTCCCAATACAAAAGTTCACCGGAGATGACTTTCCCAATACAAAATTTCACCGGAGATGACTTTTCCCATACAAAAGTTCACCGGAGATGACTATCCCAATACAAAAGTTCACCGGAGATGACTTTCCCAATACAAAAGTTCACCGGAGATGACTTTTCCCATACAAAAGTTCACCGGAAATGACTTTCCCAATATAAAAGTTCACCGGGCATGACTTTCCAATACAAAAGTTCACCGGAGATGACTTTCCCAATACAAAAGTTCACCGGAGATGACTTTTCCCATACAAAAGTTCACCGGAGATGACTTTCCCAATACAAAAGTTCACCGGAGATGACTTTCCCAATACAAAAGTTCACCGGAGATGACTTTTCCCATACAAAAGTTCACCGGAGATGACTTTCCCAATACAAAAGTTCACCGGGCATGACTTTCCCAATACAAAAGTTCACCGGGCATGAATTTCCCAATACAAAAGTTCACCGGAGATGACTTTTCCCATACAGAAGTTCACCGGAGATGACTTTCCCAATACAAAAGTTCACCGGAGATGACTTTTCCCATACAAAAGTTCACCGGAGATGACTTTCCCAATACAAAAGTTCACCGGAGATGACTTTTCCCATACAAAAGTTCACCGGAGATGACTTTCCCAATACAAAAGTTCACCGGAGATGACTTTTCCCATACAAAAGGTCACCGGAGATGACTTTTCCCATACAAAAGTTCACCGGAGATGACTTTCCCAATACAAAAGTTCACCGGAGATGACTTTCCCATACAAAAGTTCACCGGAGATGACTTTCCCAATACAAAAAGTTCACCGGAGATGACTTTTCCCATACAAAAGTTCACCGGAGATGACTTTTCCCATACAAAAGTTCACCGGGCATGACTTTCCCAATACAAAAGTTCACCGGAGATGACTTTTCCCATACAAAAGTTCACCGGAGATGACTTTCCCAATACAAAAGTTCACCGGAGATGACTTTTCCCATACAAAAGTTCACCGGAGATGACTTTCCCAATACAAAAGTTCACCGGAGATGACTTTCCCAATACAAAAGTTCACCGGAGATGACTTTCCCAATACAAAAGTTCACCGGAGATGACTTTTCCCATACAAAAGTTCACCGGAGATGACTTTCCCAATATAAAAGTTCACCGGGCATGACTTTTCCAATACAAAAGTTCACCGGAGATGACTTTCCCAATACAAAAGTTCACCGGAGATGACTTTTCCCATACAAAAGTTCACCGGAGATGACTTTCCCAATACAAAAGTTCACCGGAGATGACTTTCCCAATACAAAAGTTCACCGGAGATGACTTTTCCCATACAAAAGTTCACCGGAGATGACTTTCCCAATACAAAAGTTCACCGGAGATGACTTTCCCAATACAAAAGTTCACCGGAGATGACTTTCCCAATACAAAAGTTCACCGGAGATGACTTTTCCCATACAAAAGTTCACCGGAGATGACTTTCCCAATACAAAAGTTCACCGGAGATGACTTTTCCCATACAAAAGTTCACCGGAGATGACTTTCCCAATACAAAAGTTCACCGGAGATGACTTTCCCAATACAAAAGTTCACCGGAGATGACTTTCCCAATACAAAAGTTCACCGGAGATGACTTTTCCCATACAAAAGTTCACCGGAGATGACTTTCCCAATATAAAAGTTCACCGGGCATGACTTTTCCAATACAAAAGTTCACCGGAGATGACTTTCCCAATACAAAAGTTCACCGGAGATGACTTTTCCCATACAAAAGTTCACCGGAGATGACTTTCCCAATACAAAAGTTCACCGGAGATGACTTTCCCATACAAAAGTTCACCGGAGATGACTTTCCCAATACAAAAGTTCACCGGGCATGACTTTTCCAATACAAAAGTTCACCGGAGATGACTTTCCCAATACAAAAGTTCACCGGAGATGACTTTCCCAATATAAAAGTTCACCGGGCATGACTTTCCCAATACAAAAGTTCACCGGAGATGACTTTCCCAATACAAAAGTTCACCGGAGATGACTTTTCCCATACAAAAGTTCACCGGAGATGACTTTCCCAATACAAAAGTTCACCGGAGATGACTTTCCCAATACAAAAGTTCACCGGAGATGACTTTCCCAATACAAAAGTTCACCGGAGATGACTTTTCCCATACAAAAGTTCACCGGAGATGACTTTCCCAATATAAAAGTTCACCGGGCATGACTTTTCCAATACAAAAGTTCACCGGAGATGACTTTCCCAATACAAAAGTTCACCGGAGATGACTTTTCCCATACAAAAGTTCACCGGAGATGACTTTCCCAATACAAAAGTTCACCGGAGATGACTTTCCCAATACGAAAGTTCACCGGAGATGACTTTTCCCATACAAAAGTTCACCGGAGATGACTTTCCCAATACAAAAGTTCACCGGGCATGACTTTCCCAATACAAAAGTTCACCGGGCATGAATTTCCCAATACAAAAGTTCACCGGAGATGACTTTTCCCATACAAAAGTTCACCGGAGATGACTTTCCCAATACAAAAGTTCACCGGAGATGACTTTTCCCATACAAAAGTTCACCGGAGATGACTTTCCCAATACAAAAGTTCACCGGAGATGACTTTTCCCATACAAAAGTTCACCGGAGATGACTTTCCCAATACAAAAGTTCACCGGAGATGACTTTTCCCATACAAAAGTTCACCGGAGATGACTTTCCCAATACAAAAGTTCACCGGAGATGACTTTTCCCATACAAAAGTTCACCGGAGATGACTTTCCCAATACAAAACTTCACCGGAGATGACTTTTCCCATACAAAAGGTCACCGGAGATGACTTTCCCAATACAAAAGTTCACCGGGCATGACTTTCCCAATACAAAAGTTCACCGGAGATGAGTTTTCCCATACAAAAGTTCACCGGAGATGACTTTCCCAATACAAAAGTTCACCGGAGATGAGTTTTCCCATACAAAAGTTCACCGGAGATGACTTTCCCAATACAAAAGTTCACCGGAGATGACTTTCCCAATACAAAAGTTCACCGGAGATGACTTTTCCCATACAAAAGTTCACGGGAGATGACTTTCCCAATACAAAAGTTCACCGGAGATGACTTTCCCAATACAAAAGTTCACCGGGCATGACTTTCCCAATACAAAAGTTCACCGGAGATGACTTTCCCAATACAAAAGTTCACCGGAGATGACTTTCCCAATACAAAAGTTCACCGGAGATGACTTTTCCCATACAAAAGTTCACCGGAGATGACTATCCCAATACAAAAGTTCACCGGAGATGACTTTCCCAATACAAAAGTTCACCGGAGATGACTTTTCCCATACAAAAGTTCACCGGAGATGACTTTCCCAATATAAAAGTTCACCGGGCATGACTTTCCCAATACAAAAGTTCACCGGAGATGACTTTCCCAATACAAAAGTTCACCGGAGATGACTTTTCCCATACAAAAGTTCACCGGAGATGACTTTCCCAATACAAAAGTTCACCGGAGATGACTTTCCCAATACAAAAGTTCACCGGAGATGACTTTTCCCATACAAAAGTTCACCGGAGATGACTTTCCCAATACAAAAGTTCACCGGGCATGACTTTCCCAATACAAAAGTTCACCGGGCATGACTTTCCCAATACAAAAGTTCACCGGAGATGACTTTTCCCATACAAAAGTTCACCGGAGATGACTTTTCCCATACAAAAGTTCACCGGAGATGACTTTCCCAATACAAAAGTTCACCGGAGATGACTTTTCCCATACAAAAGTTCACCGGAGATGACTTTCCCAATACAAAAGTTCACCGGAGATGACTTTTCCCATACAAAAGTTCACCGGAGATGACTTTCCCAATACAAAAGTTCACCGGAGATGACTTTTCCCATACAAAAGTTCACCGGGCATGACTTTCCCAATACAAAAGTTCACCGGAGATGACTTTCCCAATTCAAAAGTTCACCGGAGATGACTTTTCCCATACAAAAGTTCACCGGAGATGACTTTCCCAATACAAAAGTTCACCGGAGATGACTTTCCCAATACAAAAGTTCACCGGAGATGACTTTTCCCATACAAAAGTTCACCGGAGATGACTTTCCCAATACAAAAGTTCACCGGGCATGACTTTCCCAATACAAAAGTTCACCGGGCATGACTTTCCCAATACAAAAGTTCACCGGAGATGACTTTTCCCATACAAAAGTTCACCGGAGAATACTTTCCCAATACAAAAGTTCACCGGAGATGACTTTTCCCATACAAAAGTTCACCGGAGATGACTTTCCCAATACAAAAGTTCACCGGAGATGACTTTTCCAATACAAAAGTTCACCGGAGATGACTTTCCCAATACAAAAGTTCACCGGAGATGACTTTTCCCATACAAAAGTTCACCGGAGATGACTTTCCCAATACAAAAGTTCACCGGAGATGACTTTTCCCATACAAAAGTTCACCGGAGATGACTTTCCCAATACAAAAGTTCACCGGAGATGACTTTTCCCATACAAAAGTTCACCGGAGATGACTTTCCCAATACAAAAGTTCACCGGAGATGACTTTTCCCATACAAAAGTTCACCGGAGATGACTTTCCCAATACAAAAGTTCACCGGAGATGACTTTTCCCATACAAAAGTTCACCGGAGATGACTTTTCCCATACAAAAGTTCACCGGAGATGACTTTCCCAATACAAAAGTTCACCGGAGATGACTTTTCCCATACAAAAGTTCACCGGAGATGACTTTCCCAATACAAAAGTTCACCGGAGATGACTTTCCCAATACAAAAGTTCACCGGGCATGACTTTCCCAATACAAAAGTTCACCGGGCACGACTTTCCCAATACAAAAGTTCACCGGGCATGACTTTCCCAATACAAAAGTTCACCGGGCATGACTTTCCCAATACAAAAGTTCACCGGAGATGAGTTTTCCCATACAAAAGTTCACCGGAGATGACTTTTCCCATACAAAAGTTCACCGGGCATGACTTTCCCAATACAAAAGTTCACCGGAGATGACTTTTCCCATACAAAAGTTCACCGGAGATGACTTTTCCCATACAAAAGTTCACCGGGCATGACTTTCCCAATACAAAAGTTCACCGGAGATGACTTTCCCATACAAAAGTTCACCGGAGATGACTTTCCCAATACAAAAGTTCACCGGGCACGACTTTCCCAATACAAAAGTTCACCGGGCATGACTTTCCCAATACAAAAGTTCACCGGAGATGACTTTCCCAATACAAAAGTTCACCGGAGATGACTTTCCCAATACAAAAGTTCACCGGAGATGACTTTCCCAATACAAAAGTTCACCGGAGATGACTTTCCCAATACAAAAGTTCACCGGAGATGACTTTTCCCATACAAAAGTTCACCGGAGATGACTTTCCCAATACAAAAGTTCACCGGAGATGACTTTTCCCATACAAAAGTTCACCGGAGATGACTTTCCCAATACAAAAGTTCACCGGAGATGACTTTCCCAATACAAAAGTTCACCGGAGATGACTTTTCCCATACAAAAGTTCACCGGAGATGACCTTCCCAATACAAAAGTTCACCGGAGATGACTTTTCCCATACAAAAGTTCACCGGAGATGACTTTCCCAATACAAAAGTTCACCGGAGATGACTTTTCCCATACAAAAGTTCACCGGAGATGACTTTCCCAATACAAAAGTTCACCGGAGATGACTTTTCCCATACAAAAGTTCACCGCGCATGACTTTCCCAATACAAAAGTTCACCCGAGATGACTTTCCCATACAAAAGTTCACCGGAGATGACTTTCCCAATAGAAAGGTCACCGGAGATGACTTTTCCCATACAAAAGTTCACCGGAGATGACTTTCCCATACAAAAGTTCACCGGAGATGACTTTCCCAATACAAAAGTTCACCGGAGATGACTTTCCCAATACAAAAGTTCACCGGAGATGACTTTCCCAATACAAAAGTTCAGCGGGCATGACTTTCCCAAAACAAAAGTTCACCGGGCATGACTTTCCCAATACAAAAGTTCACCGGAGATGACTTTCCCAATACAAAAGTTCACCGGAGATGACTTTCCCAATACAAAAGTTCACCGGGCATGACTTTCCCAATACAAAAGTTCACCGGGCATGACTTTCCCAATACAATAGTTCACCGGGCATGACTTTCCCAATACAAAAGTTCACCGGGCATGACTTTTCCAATATAAAAGTTCACCGGAGATGACTTTCCCAATACAAAAGTTCACCGGGCATGACTTTCCCAATACAAAAGTTCACCGGGCATGACTTTCCCAATACAAAAGTTCACCGGAGATGACTTTTCACATACAAAAGTTCACCGGAGATGACTTTTCCCATACAAAAGTTCACCGGAGATGACTTTCCCAATACAAAAGTTCACCGGAGATGACTTTCCCAATACAAAAGTTCACCGGAGATGACTTTTCCCATACAAAAGTTCACCGGAGATGACTTTCCCAATACAAAAGTTCACCGGAGATGACTTTCCCAATACAAATGTTCACCGGAGATGACTTTTCCCATACAAAAGTTCACCGGAGATGACTTTCCCAATACAAAAGTTCACCGGAGATGACTTTTCCCATACAAAAGTTCACCGGAGATGACTTTCCCAATACAAAAGTTCACCGGAGATGACTTTCCCAATATAAAAGTTCACCGGAGATGACTTTTCCCATACAAAAGTTCACCGGAGATGACTTTCCCAATACAAAAGTTCACCGGAGATGACTTTCCCAATACAAAAGTTCACCGGAGATGACTTTTCCCATACAAAAGTTCACCGGAGATGACTTTCCCAATACAAAAGTTCACCGGAGATGACTTTCCCAATACAAAAGTTCACCGGAGATGACTTTTCCCATACAAAAGTTCACCGGAGATGACTTTCCCAATACAAAAGTTCACCGGAGATGACTTTTCCCATACAAAAGTTCACCGGAGATGACTTTCCCAATACAAAAGTTCACCGGAGATGACTTTTCCCATACAAAAGTTCACCGGAGATGACTTTCCCAATACAAAAGTTCACCGGGCATGACTTTCCCAATACAAAAGTTCACCGGAGATGACTTTTCCCATACAAAAGTTCACCGGGCATGACTTTCCCAATACAAATGTTCACCGGAGATGACTTTCCCAATACAAAAGTTCACCGGAGATGACTTTTCCCATACAAAAGTTCACCGGAGATGACTTTCCCAATACAAAAGTTCACCGGAGATGACTTTCCCAATACAAAAGTTCACCGGAGATGACTTTTCCCATACAAAAGTTCACCGGAGATGACTTTCCCAATACAAAAGTTCACCGGAGATGACTTTTCCCATACAAAAGTTCACCGGAGATGACTTTTCCCATACAAAAGTTCACCGGAGATGACTTTTCCCATACAAAAGTTCACCGGAGATGACTTTTCCCATACAAAAGTTCACCGGAGATGACTTTCCCAATACAAAAGTTCACCGGAGATGACTTTTCCCATACAAAAGTTCACCGGAGATGACTTTTCCCATACAAAAGTTCACCGGAGATGACTTTCCCAATACAAAAGTTCACCGGAGATGACTTTTCCCATACAAAAGTTCACCGGAGATGACTTTCCCAATACAAAAGTTCACCGGAGATGACTTTCCCAATACAAAAGTTCACCGGGCATGACTTTCCCAATACAAAAGTTCACCGGAGATGACTTTTCCCATACAAAAGTTCACCGGAGATGACTTTCCCAATACAAAAGTTCACCGGAGATGACTTTCCCAATACAAAAGTTCACCGGAGATGACTTTTCCCATACAAGAGTTCACCGGAGATGACTTTCCCAATACAAAAGTTCACCGGAGATGACTTTTCCCATACAAAAGTTCGCCGGAGATGATTTTCCCAATACAAAAGTTCACCGGAGATGACTTTTCCCATACAAAAGTTCACCGGAGATGACTTTCCCAATACAAAAGTTCACCGGGCATGACTTTCCCAATACAAAAGTTCACCGGAGATGACTTTCCCAATACAAAAGTTCACCGGAGATGACTTTCCCAATACAAAAGTTCACCGGAGATGACTTTCCCAATACAAAAGTTCACCGGAGATGACTTTTCCCATACAAAAGTTCACCGGAGATGACTTTCCCAATACAAAAGTTCACCGGAGATGACTTTTCCCATACAAAAGTTCACCGGAGATGACTTTCCCAATACAAAAGTTCACCGGAGATGACTTTTCCCATACAAAAGTTCACCGGAGATGACTTTCCCAATACAAAAGTTCACCGGAGATGACTTTCCCAATACAAAAGTTCACCGGGCATGACTTTCCCAATACAAAAGTTCACCGAGCATGACTTTCCCAATACAAAAGTTCACGGGAGATGACTTTTCCCATACAAAAGTTCACCGGAGATGACTTTCCCAATACAAAAGTTCACCGGAGATGACTTTCCCAATACAAAAGTTCACCGGAGATGACTTTTCCCATACAAAAGTTCACCGGAGATGACTTTTCCCATACAAAAGTTCACCGGGCATGACTTTCCCGATACAAAAGTTCACCGGGCATGACTTTCCCAATACAAAAGTTCACCGGGCATGACTTTCCCAATACAAAAGTTCACCGGAGATGACTTTTCCCATACAAAAGTTCACCGGGCATGACTTTCCCAATACAAAAGTTCACCGGAGATGACTTTTCCCATACAAAAGTTCACCGGAGATGACTTTCCCAATACAAAAGTTCACCGGAGATGACTTTCCCAATACAAAAGTTCACCGGAGATGACTTTTCCCATACAAAAGTTCACCGGAGATGACTTTCCCAATACAAAAGTTCACCGGAGATGACTTTTCCCATACAAAAGTTCACCGGAGATGACTTTCCCAATACAAAAGTTCACCGGAGATGACTTTCCCAATACAAAAGTTCACCGGAGATGACTTTCCCAATACAAAAGTTCACCGGAGATGACTTTCCCAATACAAAAGTTCACCGGAGATGACTTTCCCGATACAAAAGTTCACCGGAGATGACTTTTCCCATACAAAAATTCACCGGAGATGACTTTTCCCATACAAAAGTTTACCGGGCATGACTTTCCCAATACAAAAGTTCACCGGGCATGACTTTCCCAATACAAAAGTTCACCGGGCATGACTTTCCCAATACAAAAGTTCACCGGAGATGACTTTTCCCATACAAAAGTTCACCGGAGATGACTTTCCCAATACAAAAGTTCACCGGAGATGACTTTTCCCATACAAAAGTTCACCGGAGATGACTTTCCCAATACAAAAGTTCACCGGGCATGACTTTCCCAAAACAAAAGTTCACCGGGCATGACTTTCCCAATACAAAAGTTCACCGGAGATGACTTTCCCAATACAAAAGTTCACCGGAGATGACTTTCCCAATACAAAAGTTCACCGGAGATGACTTTCCCAATACAAAAGTTCACCGGAGATGACTTTCCCAATACAAAAGTTCACCGGAGATGACTTTTCCCATACAAAAGTTCACCGGAGATGACTTTTCCCATACAAAAGTTCACCGGAGATGACTTTCCCAATACAAAAGTTCACCGGAGATGACTTTCCCATTCAAAAGTTCACCGGAGATAACTTTCCCAATACAAAAGTTCACCGGAGATGACTTTTCCCATACAAAAGTTCACCGGAGATGACTTTCCCAATACAAAAGTTCACCGGAGATGACTTTCCCAATATAAAAGTTCACCGGGCATGACTTTCCCAATACAAAAGTTCACCGGGCATGACTTTCCCAATACAAAAGTTCACCGGAGATGACTTTTCCCATACAAAAGTTCACCGGAGATGACTTTCCCAATACAAAAGTTCACCGGAGATGACTTTCCCAATACAAAAGTTCACCGGAGATGACTTTTCCCATACAAAAGTTCACCGGAGATGACTTTCCCAATACAAAAGTTCACCGGGCATGACTTTCCCAATACAAAAGTTCACCGGAGATGACTTTTCCCATACAAAAGTTCACCGGAGATGACTTTCCCAATACAAAAGTTCACCGGAGATGACTTTCCCAATACAAAAGTTCACCGGAGATGACTTTCCCAATACAAAAGTTCACCGAGATGACTTTCCCAATACAAAAGTTCACCGGAGATGACTTTCCCAATACAAAAGTTCACCGGAGATGACTTTTCCCAATACAAAAGTTCACCGGAGATGACTTTTCCCATACAAAAGTTCACCGGAGATGACTTTCCCAATACAAAAGTTCACCGGGCATGACTTTCCCAAAACAAAAGTTCACCGGGCATGACTTTCCCAATACAAAAGTTCACCGGAGATGACTTTCCCAATACAAAAGTTCACCGGAGATGACTTTCCCAATACAAAAGTTCACCGGAGATGACTTTCCCAATACAAAAGTTCACCGGAGATGACTTTCCCAATACAAAAGTTCACCGGAGATGACTTTTCCCATACAAAAGTTCACCGGAGATGACTTTTCCCATACAAAAGTTCACCGGAGATGACTTTCCCAATACAAAAGTTCACCGGAGATGACTTTCCCATACAAAAGTTCACCGGAGATAACTTTCCCAATACAAAAGTTCACCGGAGATGACTTTTCCCATACAAAAGTTCACCGGAGATGACTTTCCCAATACAAAAGTTCACCGGGCATGACTTTCCCAATACAAAAGTTCACCGGGCATGACTTTCCCAATACAAAAGTTCACCGGAGATGACTTTTCCCATACAAAAGTTCACCGGAGATGACTTTTCCCATACAAAAGTTCACCGGAGATGACTTTCCCAATACAAAAGTTCACCGGAGATGACTTTTCCCATACAAAAGTTCACCGGGCATGACTTTCCCAATACAAAAGTTCACCGGAGATGACTTTTCCCATACAAAAGTTCACCGGAGATGACTTTCCCAATACAAAAGTTCACCGGAGATGACTTTTCCCATACAAAAGTTCACCGGAGATGACTTTCCCAATACAAAAGTTCACCGGAGATGACTTTTCCCATACAAAAGTTCACCGGAGATGACTTTCCCAATACAAAAGTTCACCGGAGATGACTTTTCCCATACAAAAGTTCACCGGAGATGACTTTCCCAATACAAAAGTTCACCGGGCATGACTTTCCCAAAACAAAAGTTCACCGGGCATGACTTTCCCAATACAAAAGTTCACCGGAGATGACTTTCCCAATACAAAAGTTCACCGGAGATGACTTTCCCAATACAAAAGTTCACCGGAGATGACTTTTCCCATACAAAAGTTCACCGGAGATGACTTTTCCCATACAAAAGTTCACCGGGCATGACTTTCCCAATACAAAAGTTCACCGGGCATGACTTTCCCAATACAAAGGTTCACCGTGCATGACTTTCCCAATACAAAAGTTCACCGGAGATGACTTCTCCCATACAAAAGTTCACTGGAGATGACTTTTCCCATACAAAAGTTCACCGGAGATGACTTTCCCAATACAAAAGTTCACCAGAGATGACTTTCCCAATACAAAAGTTCACCGGAGATGACTTTTCCCATACAAAAGTTCACCGGAGATGACTTTCCCAATACAAAAGTTCACCGGAGATGACTTTTCCCATACAAAAGTTCACCGGAGATGACTTTCCCAATACAAAAGTACACCGGAGATGACTTTTCCTATACAAAAGTTCACCGGAGATGACTTTTCCCATACAAAAGTTCACCGGAGATGACTTTTCCAATACAAAAGTTCACCGGAGATGACTTTTCCCATACAAAAGTTCACCGGAGATGACTTTCCCAATACAAAAGTTCACCGGAGATGACTTTCCCAATACAAAAGTTCACCGGGCATGACTTTCCCAATACAAAATTTCACCGGGCACGACTTTCCCAATACAAAAGTTCACCGGGCATGACTTTCCTAATACAAAAGTTCACCGGGCATGACTTTCCCAATACAAAAGTTCACCGGGCATGACTTTCCCAATACAAAAGTTCACCGGAGATGACTTTTCCCATACAAAAGTTCACCGGAGATGACTTTCCCAATACAAAAGTTCACCGGAGATGACTTTTCCCATACAAAAGTTCACCGGAGATGACTTTCCCAATACAAAAGTTCACCGGAGATGACTTTTCCCATACAAAAGTTCACCGGAGATGACTTTCCCAATACAAAAGTTCACCGGAGATGACTTTCCCAATACAAAAGTTCACCGGAGATGACTTTTCCCATACAAAAGTTCACCGGAGATGACTTTTCCCATACAAAAGTTCACCGGGCATGACTTTCCCGATACAAAAGTTCACCGGAGATGACTTTTCCCATACAAAAGTTCACCGGAGATGACTTTTCCCATACAAAAGTTCACCGGAGATGACTTTTCCCATACAAAAGTTCACCGGGCATGACTTTCTCAATACAAAAGTTCACCGGAGATGACTTTCCCATACAAAAGTTCACCGGAGATGACTTTCCCAATACAAAAGTTCACCGGGCACGACTTTCCCAATACAAAAGTTCACCGGGCATGACTTTCCCAATACAAAAGTTCACCGGAGATGACTTTCCCATACAAAAGTTCACCGGAGATGACTTTTCCCATACAAAAGTTCACCGGAGATGACTTTCCCAATACAAAAGTTCACCGGAGATGACTTTCTCAATACAAAAGTTCACCGGAGATGACTTTTCCCATACAAAAGTTCACCGGAGATGACTTTCCCAATACAAAAGTTCACCGGAGATGACTTTTCCCATACAAAAGTTCACCGGAGATGACTTTCCCAATACAAAAGTTCACCGGAGATGACTTTTCCCATACACAAGTTCACCGGAGATGACTTTCCCAATACAAAAGTTCACCGGAGATGGCTTTTTCCATACAAAAGTTCACCGGGCATGACTTTCCCAATACAAAAGTTCACCGGAGATGACTTTCCCATACAAAAGTTCACCGGAGATGACTTTCCCAATACAAAAGTTCACCGGAGATGACTTTTCCCATACAAAAGTTCACCGGAGATGACTTTCCCATACAAAAGTTCACCGGAGATGACTTTCCCAATACAAAAGTTCACCGGAGATGACTTTCCCAATACAAAAGTTCACCGGAGATGACTTTCCCAATACAAAAGTTCACCGGAGATGACTTTCCCAATACAAAAGTTCACCGGAGATGACTTTCCCAATACAAAAGTTCACCGGAGATGACTTTCCCAATACAAAAGTTCACCGGAGATGACTTTTCCCATACAAAAGTTCACCGGAGATGACTTTCCCAATACAAAAGTTCACCGGAGATGACTTTCCCAATACAAAAGTTCACCGGAGATGACTTTTCCCATACAAAAGTTCACCGGAGATGACTTTCCCAATACAAAAGTTCACCGGAGATGACTTTTCCCATACAAAAGTTCACCGGAGATGACTTTCCCAATGCAAAAGTTCACCGGAGATGACTTTCCCAATACAAAAGTTCACCGGGCATGACTTTCCCAAAACAAAAGTTCACCGGGCATGACTTTCCCAATACAAAAGTTCACCGGAGATGCCTTTTCCCATACAAAAGTTCACCGGAGATGACTTTCCCAATACAAAAGTTCACCGGAGATGACTTTTCCCATACAAAAGTTCACCGGAGATGACTTCCCCAATACAAAAGTTCACCGGAGATGACTTTCCCAATACAAAAGTTCACCGGAGATGACTTTCCCAAAACAAAAGTTCACCGGAGATGACTTTCCCAATACAAAAGTTCACCGGGCATGACTTTCCCAAAACAAAAGTTCACCGGGCATGACTTTCCCAATACAAAAGTTCACCGGGCATGACTTTCCCAATACAAAAGTTCACCGGAGATGACTTTTCCAATACAAAAGTTCACCGGAGATGACTTTCCCAATACAAAAGTTCACCGGAGATGACTTTTCCCATACAAAAGTTCACCGGAGATGACTTTCCCAATACAAAAGTTCACCGGAGATGACTTTCCCAATACAAAAGTTCACCGGAGATGACTTTCCCAATACAAAAGTTCACCGGAGATGACTTTTCCAATACAAAAGTTCACCGGAGATGACTTTTCCCATACAAAATTTCACCGGAGATGACTTTCCCAATACAAAAGTTCACCGGAGATGACTTTTCCCATACAAAAGTTCACCGGAGATGACTTTCCCAATACAAAAGTTCACCGGAGATGACTTTCCCAATACAAAAGTTCACCGGAGATGACTTTTCCCATACAAAAGTTCACCGGAGATGACTTTCCCAATACAAAAGTTCACCGGAGATGACTTTCCCAATACAAAAGTTCACCGGAGATGACTTTTCCCATACAAAAGTTCACCGGAGATGACTTTTCCCATACAAAAGTTCACCGGGCATGACTTTCCCAATACAAAAGTTCACCGGAGATGACTTTTCCCATACAAAAGTTCACCGGAGATGACTTTTCCCATACAAAAGTTCACCGGAGATGACTTTTCCCATACAAAAGCTCACCGGGCATGACTTTCCCAATACAAAAGTTCACCGGAGATGATTTTCCCATACAAAAGTTCACCGGAGATGACTTTCCCAATACAAAAGTTCACAGGGCACGACTTTCCCAATACAAAAGTTCACCGGGCATGACTTTCCCAATACAAAAGTTCACCGGAGATGACTTTCCCAATACAAAAGTTCACCGGAGATGACTTTCCCAATACAAAAGTTCACCGGAGATGACTTTCCCAATACAAAAGTTCACCGGAGATAACTTTCCCAATACAAAAGTTCACCGGAGATGACTTTTCCCATCCAAAAGTTCACCGGAGATGACTTTCCCAATACAAAAGTTCACCGGAGATGACTTTCCCAATACAAAAGTTCACCGGAGATGACTTTTCCCATACAAAAGTTCACCGGAGATGACTTTCCCAATACAAAAGTTCACCGGAGATGACTTTTCCCATACAAAAGTTCACCGGAGATGACTTTCCCAATACAAAAGTTCACCGGAGATGACTTTTCCCATACAAAAGTTCACCGGAGATGACTTTCCCAATACAAAAGGTCACCGGAGATGACTTTTCCCATACAAAAGTTCACCGGGCATGACTTTCCCAATACAAAAGTTCACCGGAGATGACTTTCCCATACAAAAGTTCACCGGAGATGACTTTCCCAATACAAAAGTTCACCGGAGATGACTTTTCCCATACAAAAGTTCACCGGAGATGACTTTCCCATACAAAAGTTCACCGGAGATGACTTTCCCAATACAAAAGTTCACCGGAGATGACTTTCCCAATACAAAAGTTCACCGGAGATGACTTTCCCAATACAAAAGTTCACCGGGCATGACTTTCCCAAAACAAAAGTTCACCGGGCATGACTTTCCCAATACAAAAGTTCACCGGAGATGACTTTCCCAATACAAAAGTTCACCGGAGATGACTTTCCCAATACAAAAGTTCACCGGGCATGACTTTCCCAATACAAAAGTTCACCGGGCATGACTTTCCCAATACAAAAGTTCACCGGAGATGACTTTCCCAATACAAAAGTTCACCGGAGATGACTTTTCCCATACAAAAGTTCACCGGAGATGACTTTCCCAATACAAAAGTTCACCGGAGATGACTTTCCCAATACAAAAGTTCACCGGAGATGACTTTTCCCATACAAAAGTTCACCGGAGATGACTTTCCCAATACAAAAGTTCACCGGAGATGACTTTTCCCATACAAAAGTTCACCGGAGATGACTTTCCCAATACAAAAGTTCACCGGAGATGACTTTCCCAATACAAAAGTTCACCGGGCATGACTTTCCCAAAACAAAAGTTCACCGGGCATGACTTTCCCAATACAAAAGTTCACCGGAGATGACTTTTCCCATACAAAAGTTCACCGGAGATGACTTTCCCAATACAAAAGTTCACCGGAGATGACTTTTCCCATACAAAAGTTCACCGGAGATGACTTTCCCAATACAAAAGTTCACCGGAGATGACTTTCCCAATACAAAAGTTCACCGGAGATGACTTTCCCAAAACAAAAGTTCACCGGAGATGACTTTCCCAATACAAAAGTTCACCGGGCATGACTTTCCCAAAACAAAAGTTCACCGGGCATGACTTTCCCAATACAAAAGTTCACCGGGCATGACTTTCCCAATACAAAAGTTCACCGGAGATGACTTTTCCCATACAAAAGTTCACCGGAGATGACTTTCCCAATACAAAAGTTCACCGGAGATGACTTTTCCCATACAAAAGTTCACCGGAGATGACTTTCCCAATACAAAAGTTCACCGGAGATGACTTTCCCAATACAAAAGTTCACCGGAGATGACTTTCCCAATACAAAAGTTCACCGGAGATGACTTTCCCAATACAAAAGTTCACCGGAGATGACTTTTCCCATACAAAAGTTCACCGGAGATGACTTTCCCAATACAAAAGTTCACCGGAGATGACTTTCCCAATACAAAAGTTCACCGGAGATGACTTTTCCCATACAAAAGTTCACCGGAGATGACTTTCCCAATATAAAAGTTCACCGGGCATGACTTTTCCCATACAAAAGTTCACCGGAGATGACTTTTCCCATACAAAAGTTCACCGGAGATGACTTTCCCAATACAAAAGTTCACCGGAGATGACTTTCCCATACAAAAGTTCACCGGAGATGACTTTTCCCATACAAAAGTTCACCGGGCATGACTTTCCCAATACAAAAGTTCACCGGGCATGACTTTCCCAATACAAAAGTTCACCGGGCATGACTTTCCCAAAACAAAATTTCACCGGGCATGACTTTCCCAATACAAAAGTTCACCGGAGATGACTTTCCCAATACAAAAGTTCACCGGAGATGACTTTCCCAATACAAAAGTTCACCGGAGATGACTTTTCCCATACAAAAGTTCACCGGAGATGACTTTTCCCATACAAAAGTTCACCGGGCATGACTTTCCCAATACAAAAGTTCACCGGGCACGACTTTCCCAATACAAAAGTTCACCGGGCATGACTTTCCCAAAACAAAAGTTCACCGGAGATGACTTTCCCAATACAAAAGTTCACCGGGCATGACTTTCCCAAAACAAAAGTTCACCGGAGATGACTTTCCCAATACAAAAGTTCACCGGAGATGACTTTTCCCATACAAAAGTTCACCGGAGATGACTTTTCCCATACAAAAGTTCACCGGAGATGACTTTCCCAATACAAAAGTTCACCGGAGATGACTTTCCCATACAAAAGTTCACGGGAGATGACTTTTCCCATACAAAGGTTCACCGGGCATGACTTTCCCAATACAAAATTTCACCGGGCATGACTTTCCCAATACAAAAGTTCACCGGAGATGACTTTTCCCATACAAAAGTTCACCGGAGATGACTTTCCCAATACAAAAGTTCACCGGAGATGACTTTTCCCATACAAAAGTTCACCGGAGATGACTTTCCCAATACAAAAGTTCACCGGAGATGACTTTCCCAATACAAAAGTTCACCGGAGATGACTTTTCCCATACAAAAGTTCACCGGAGATGACTTTCCCAATACAAAAGTTCACCGGAGATGACTTTTCCCATACAAATGTTCACCGGAGATGACTTTCCCAATACAAAAGTTCACCGGAGATGACTTTCCCAATACAAAAGTTCACCGGAGATGACTTTCCCAATACAAAAGTTGACCGGAGATGACTTTTCCCATACAAAAGTTCACCGGAGGTGACTTTCCCAATACAAAAGTTCACCGGAGATGACTTTCCCAATACAAAAGTTCACCGGGCATGACTTTCCCAATACAAAAGTTCACCGGGCATGACTTTCCCAAAACAAAAGTTCACCGGGCATGACTTTCCCAATACAAAAGTTCACCGGAGATGACTTTCCCAATACAAAAGTTCACCGGAGATGACTTTCCCAATACAAAAGTTCACCGGAGATGACTTTTCCCATACAAAAGTTCACCGGAGATGACTTTTCCCATACAAAAGTTCACCGGGCATGACTTTCCCAATACAAAAGTTCACCGGGCATGACTTTCCCAATACAAAAGTTCACCGGGCATGACTTTCCCAATACAAAAGTTCACCGGAGATGACTTTTCCCATACAAAAGTTCACCGGAGATGACTTTCCCAATACAAAAGTTCACCGGAGATGACTTTTCCCATACAAAAGTTCACCGGAGATGACTTTCCCAATACAAAAGTTCACCGGAGATGACTTTCCCAATACAAAAGTTCACCGGAGATGACTTTTCCCATACAAAAGTTCACCGGGCATGACTTTCCCAATACAAAAGTTCACCGGGCATGACTTTCCCAATACAAAAGTTCACCGGAGATGACTTTTCCCATACAAAAGTTCACCGGAGATGACTTTCCCAATACAAAAGTTCACCGGAGATGACTTTTCCCATACAAAAGTTCACCGGAGATGACTTTCCCAATACAAAAGTTCACCGGAGATGACTTTCCCAATACAAAAGTTCACCGGAGATGATTTTTCCCATACAAAAGTTCACCGGAGATGACTTTCCCAATACAAAAGTTCACCGGAGATGACTTTTCCCATACAAAAGTTCACCGGAGATGACTTTCCCAATACAAAAGTTCACCGGAGATGACTTTCCCAATACAAAAGTTCACCGGAGATGACTTTTCCCATACAAAAGTTCACCGGGCATGACTTTCCCAATACAAAAGTTCACCGGGCATGACTTTCCCAATACAAAAGTTCACCGGAGATGACTTTTCCCATACAAAAGTTCACCGGAGATGACTTTCCCAATACAAAAGTTCACCGGAGATGACTTTTCCCATACAAAAGTTCACCGGAGATGACTTTCCCAATACAAAAGTTCACCGGAGATGACTTTCCCAATACAAAAGTTCACCGGAGATGATTTTTCCCATACAAAAGTTCACCGGAGATGACTTTCCCAATACAAAAGTTCACCGGAGATGACTTTTCCCATACAAAAGTTCACCGGAGATGACTTTCCCAATACAAAAGTTCACCGGAGATGACTTTTCCCATACAAAAGTTCACCGGAGATGACGTTTCCCATATAAAAGTTCACCGGAGATGACTTTCCCAATACAAAAGTTCACCGGAGATGACTTTTCCCATACAAAAGTTCACCGGGCATGACTTTCCCAATACAAAAGTTCACCGGAGATGACTTTCCCAATACAAAAGTTCACCGGAGATGACTTTCCCAATATAAAAGTTCACCGGGCATGACTTTCCCAATACAAAAGTTCACCGGAGATGACTTTCCCAATACAAAAGTTCACCGGAGATGACTTTTCCCATACAAAAGTTCACCGGAGATGACTTTCCCAATAGAAAAGTTCACCGGAGATGACTTTTCCCATACAAAAGTTCACCGGAGATGACTTTCCCAATACAAAAGTTCACCGGAGATGACTTTCCCAATACAAAAGTTCACCGGAGATGACTTTTCCCATACAAAAGTTCACCGGAGATGACTTTCCCAATACAAAAGTTCACCGGAGATGACTTTCCCAATACAAAAGTTCACCGGAGATGACTTTCCCAATACAAAAGTTCACCGGGCATGACTTTCCCAAAACAAAAGTTCACCGGAGATGACTTTCCCAATACAAAAGTTCACCGGGCATGACTTTCCCAAAACAAAAGTTCACCGGAGATGACTTTCCCAATACAAAAGTTCACCGGAGATGACTTTTCCCATACAAAAGTTCACCGGAGATGACTTTCCCAATACAAAAGTTCACCGGAGATGACTTTCCCAATACAAAAGTTCACCGGAGATGACTTTCCCAATACAAAAGTTCACCGGAGATGACTTTTCCCATACAAAAGTTCACCGGAGATGACTTTCCCAATACAAAAGTTCACCGGAGATGACTTTCCCAATACAAAAGTTCACCGGAGATGACTTTTCCCATACAAAAGTTCACCGGAGATGACTTTCCCAATATAAAAGTTCACCGGGCATGACTTTTCCCATACAAAAGTTCACCGGAGATGACTTTTCCCATACAAAAGTTCACCGGGCATGACTTTCCCAATACAAAAGTTCACCGGGCACGACTTTCCCATACAAAAGTTCACCGGAGATGACTTTTCCCATACAAAAGTTCACCGGGCATGACTTTCCCAATACAAAAGTTCACCGGGCATGACTTTCCCAATACAAAAGTTCACCGGGCATGACTTTCCCAAAACAAAAGTTCACCGGGCATGACTTTCCCAATACAAAAGTTCACCGGAGATGACTTTCCCAATACAAAAGTTCACCGGAGATGACTTTCCCAATACAAAAGTTCACCGGAGATGACTTTTCCCATACAAAAGTTCACCGGAGATGACTTTTCCCATACAAAAGTTCACCGGGCATGACTTTCCCAATACAAAAGTTCACCGGGCACGACTTTCCCAATACAAAAGTTCACCGGGCATGACTTTCCCAAAACAAAAGTTCACCGGAGATGACTTTCCCAATACAAAAGTTCACCGGGCATGACTTTCCCAAAACAAAAGTTCACCGGAGATGACTTTCCCAATACAAAAGTTCACCGGAGATGACTTTTCCCATACAAAAGTTCACCGGAGATGACTTTTCCCATACAAAAGTTCACCGGAGATGACTTTCCCAATACAAAAGTTCACCGGAGATGACTTTCCCATACAAAAGTTCACCGGAGATGACTTTTCCCATACAAAAGTTCACCGGGCATGACTTTCCCAATACAAAAGTTCACCGGGCATGACTTTCCCAATACAAAAGTTCACCGGAGATGACTTTTCCCATACAAAAGTTCACCGGAGATGACTTTCCCAATACAAAAGTTCACCGGAGATGACTTTTCCCATACAAAAGTTCACCGGAGATGACTTTCCCAATACAAAAGTTCACCGGAGATGACTTTCCCAATACAAAAGTTCACCGGAGATGACTTTTCCCATACAAAAGTTCACCGGAGATGACTTTCCCAATACAAAAGTTCACCGGAGATGACTTTTCCCATACAAAAGTTCACCGGAGATGACTTTCCCAATACAAAAGTTCACCGGAGATGACTTTCCCAATACAAAAGTTCACCGGAGATGACTTTCCCAATACAAAAGTTGACCGGAGATGACTTTTCCCATACAAAAGTTCACCGGAGGTGACTTTCCCAATACAAAAGTTCACCGGAGATGACTTTCCCAATACAAAAGTTCACCGGGCATGACTTTCCCAATACAAAAGTTCACCGGGCATGACTTTCCCAAAACAAAAGTTCACCGGGCATGACTTTCCCAATACAAAAGTTCACCGGAGATGACTTTCCCAATACAAAAGTTCACCGGAGATGACTTTCCCAATACAAAAGTTCACCGGAGATGACTTTTCCCATACAAAAGTTCACCGGAGATGACTTTTCCCATACAAAAGTTCACCGGGCATGACTTTCCCAATACAAAAGTTCACCGGGCATGACTTTCCCAATACAAAAGTTCACCGGGCATGACTTTCCCAATACAAAAGTTCACCGGAGATGACTTTTCCCATACAAAAGTTCACCGGAGATGACTTTCCCAATACAAAAGTTCACCGGAGATGACTTTTCCCATACAAAAGTTCACCGGAGATGACTTTCCCAATACAAAAGTTCACCGGAGATGACTTTCCCAATACAAAAGTTCACCGGAGATGACTTTTCCCATACAAAAGTTCACCGGGCATGACTTTCCCAATACAAAAGTTCACCGGGCATGACTTTCCCAATACAAAAGTTCACCGGAGATGACTTTTCCCATACAAAAGTTCACCGGAGATGACTTTCCCAATACAAAAGTTCACCGGAGATGACTTTTCCCATACAAAAGTTCACCGGAGATGACTTTCCCAATACAAAAGTTCACCGGAGATGACTTTCCCAATACAAAAGTTCACCGGAGATGATTTTTCCCATACAAAAGTTCACCGGAGATGACTTTCCCAATACAAAAGTTCACCGGAGATGACTTTTCCCATACAAAAGTTCACCGGAGATGACTTTCCCAATACAAAAGTTCACCGGAGATGACTTTTCCCATACAAAAGTTCACCGGAGATGACGTTTCCCATACAAAAGTTCACCGGAGATTTCTTTCCCAATACAAAAGTTCACCGGAGATGACTTTTCCCATACAAAAGTTCACCGGGCATGACTTTCCCAATACAAAAGTTCACCGTAGATGACTTTCCCAATACAAAAGTTCACCGGAGATAACTTTCTTAATATAAAAGTTCACCGGGCATGACTTTCCCAATACAAAAGTTCACCGGAGATGACTTTCCCAATACAAAAGTTCACCGGAGATGACTTTTCCCATACAAAAGTTCACCGGAGATGACTTTCCCAATACAAAAGTTCACCGGAGATGACTTTTCCCATACAAAAGTTCACCGGAGATGACTTTCCCAATACAAAAGTTCACCGGAGATGACTTTCCCAATACAAAAGTTCACCGGAGATGACTTTTCCCATACAAAAGTTCACCGGAGATGACTTTCCCAATACAAAAGTTCACCGGAGATGACTTTCCCAATACAAAAGTTCACCGGAGATGACTTTCCCAATACAAAAGTTCACCGGAGATGACTTTCCCAATACAAAAGTTCACCGGAGATGACTTTTCCCATACAAAAGTTCACCGGAGATGACTTTCCCATACAAAAGTTCACCGGAGATGACTTTTCCCATACAAAAGTTCACCGGAGATGACTTTCTCAATACCAAAGTTCACCGGAGATGACTTTCCCAATACAAAAGTTCACCGGGCATGACTTTCCCAATACAAAAGTTCACCGGAGATGACTTTTCCCATACAAAAGTTCACCGGAGATGACTTTCCCAATACAAAAGTTCACCGGAGATGACTTTCCCAATACAAAAGTTCACCGGAGATGACTTTTCCCATACAAAAGTTCACCGGAGATGACTTTCCCAATACAAAAGTTCACCGAAGATGACTTTTCCCATACAAAAGTTCACCGGAGATGACTTTCCCATACAAAAGTTCACCGGAGATGACTTTCCCAATACAAAAGTTCACCGGAGATGACTTTTCCCATACAAAAGTTCACCGGAGATGACTTTCCCAATACAAAAGTTCACCGGAGATGACTTTCCCAATACAAAAGTTCACCGGAGATGACTTTTCCCATACAAAAGTTCACCGGGCATGACTTTCCCAATACAAAAGTTCACCGGAGATGACTTTTCCCATACAAAAGTTCACCGGAGATGAATTTTCCCATACAAAAGTTCACCAGAGATGACGTTTCCCATACAAAAGTTCACCGGGCATGACTTTCCAAATACAAAAGTTCACCGGGCATGACTTTCCCAATACAAAAGTTCACCGGGCATGACTTTCCCAATACAAAAGTTCACCGGAGATGACTTTTCCCATACAAAAGTTCACCGGAGATGACTTTCCCAATACAAAAGTTCACCGGAGATGACTTTCCCAATACAAAAGTTCACCGGCCATGACTTTCCCAATACAAAAGTTCACCGGACATGACTTTCCCAATACAATAGTTCACCGGAGATGACTTTTCCCAATACAAAAGTTCACCGGGCACGACTTTCCCAATACAAAAGTTCACCGGCCATGACTTTCCCAAAACAAAAGTTCACCGGAGATGACTTTCCCAATACAAAAGTTCACCGGAGATGACTTTCCCAATACAAAAGTTCACCGGAGATGACTTTCCCAATACAAAAGTTCACCGGAGATGACTTTTCCCATACAAAAGTTCACCGGAGATGACTTTCCCAATACAAAAGTTCACCGGAGATGACTTTCCCAATACAAAAGTTCACCGGAGATGACTTTTCCCATACAAAAGTTCACCGGGCATGACTTTCCCAATACAAAAGTTCACCGGAGATGACTTTCCCAATACAAAAGTTCACCGGAGATGTCTTTCCCAATATAAAAGTTCACCGGGCATGACTTTCCCAACACAAAAGTTCACCGGGCATGACTTTCCCAATACAAAAGTTCACCGGAGATGACTTTCCCAATACAAAAGTTCACCGGAGATGACTTTTCCCATACAAAAGTTCACCGGAGATGACTTTTCCCATACAAAAGTTCACCGGAGATGACTTTTCCCATACAAAAGTTCACCGGAGATGACTTTCCCAATACAAAAGTTCACCGGAGATGACTTTTCCCATACAAAAGTTCACCGGAGATGACTTTCCCAATACAAAAGTTCACCGGAGATGACTTTTCCCATACAAAAGTTCACCGGAGATGACTTTCCCAATACAAAAGTTCACCGGAGATGACTTTTCCCATACAAAAGTTCACCGGAGATGACTTTCCCAATACAAAAGTTCACCGGAGATGACTTTCCCAATACAAAAGTTCACCGGAGATGACTTTCCCAATATAAAAGTTCACCGGGCATGACTTTCCCAATACAAAAGTTCATCGGGCATGACTTTCCCAATACAAAAGTTCACCGGAGATGACTTTCCCAATACAAAAGTTCACCGGAGATGACTTTTCCCATACAAAAGTTCACCGGAGGTGACTTTTCCCATACAAAAGTTCACCGGAGATGACTTTTCCCATACAAAAGTTCACCGGAGATGACTTTCCCAATACAAAAGTTCACCGGAGATGACTTTTCCCATACAAAAGTTCACCGGAGATGAATTTTCCCATACAAAAGTTCACCAGAGATGACGTTTCCCATACAAAAGTTCACCGGGCATGACTTTCCAAATACAAAAGTTCACCGGGCATGACTTTCCCAATACAAAAGTTCACCGGGCATGACTTTCCCAATACAAAAGTTCACCGGAGATGACTTTTCCCATACAAAAGTTCACCGGAGATGACTTTCCCAATACAAAAGTTCACCGGAGATGACTTTCCCAATACAAAAGTTCACCGGCCATGACTTTCCCAATACAAAAGTTCACCGGACATGACTTTCCCAATACAATAGTTCACCGGAGATGACTTTTCCCAATACAAAAGTTCACCGGGCACGACTTTCCCAATACAAAAGTTCACCGGCCATGACTTTCCCAAAACAAAAGTTCACCGGAGATGACTTTCCCAATACAAAAGTTCACCGGAGATGACTTTCCCAATACAAAAGTTCACCGGAGATGACTTTCCCAATACAAAAGTTCACCGGAGATGACTTTTCCCATACAAAAGTTCACCGGAGATGACTTTCCCAATACAAAAGTTCACCGGAGATGACTTTCCCAATACAAAAGTTCACCGGAGATGACTTTTCCCATACAAAAGTTCACCGGGCATGACTTTCCCAATACAAAAGTTCACCGGAGATGACTTTCCCAATACAAAAGTTCACCGGAGATGTCTTTCCCAATATAAAAGTTCACCGGGCATGACTTTCCCAACACAAAAGTTCACCGGGCATGACTTTCCCAATACAAAAGTTCACCGGAGATGACTTTCCCAATACAAAAGTTCACCGGAGATGACTTTTCCCATACAAAAGTTCACCGGAGATGACTTTTCCCATACAAAAGTTCACCGGAGATGACTTTTCCCATACAAAAGTTCACCGGAGATGACTTTCCCAATACAAAAGTTCACCGGAGATGACTTTTCCCATACAAAAGTTCACCGGAGATGACTTTCCCAATACAAAAGTTCACCGGAGATGACTTTTCCCATACAAAAGTTCACCGGAGATGACTTTCCCAATACAAAAGTTCACCGGAGATGACTTTTCCCATACAAAAGTTCACCGGAGATGACTTTCCCAATACAAAAGTTCACCGGAGATGACTTTCCCAATACAAAAGTTCACCGGAGATGACTTTCCCAATATAAAAGTTCACCGGGCATGACTTTCCCAATACAAAAGTTCATCGGGCATGACTTTCCCAATACAAAAGTTCACCGGAGATGACTTTCCCAATACAAAAGTTCACCGGAGATGACTTTTCCCATACAAAAGTTCACCGGAGGTGACTTTTCCCATACAAAAGTTCACCGGAGATGACTTTTCCCATACAAAAGTTCACCGGAGATGACTTTCCCAATACAAAAGTTCACCGGAGATGACTTTTCCCATACAAAAGTTCACCGGAGATGACTTTCCCAATACAAAAGTTCACCGGAGATGACTTTTCCCATACAAAAGTTCACCGGAGATGACTTTCCCAATACAAAAGTTCACCGGAGATGGCTTTTCCCATACAAAAGTTCACCGGGCATGACTTTCCCAATACAAAAGTTCACCGGAGATGACTTTCCCAATACAAAAGTTCACCGGAGATGACTTTCCCAATATAAAAGTTCACCGGGCATGACTTTCCAAATACAAAAGTTCACCGGAGATGACTTTCCCAATACAAAAGTTCACCGGAGATGACTTTTCCCATACAAAAGTTCACCGGAGATGACTTTTCCCATACAAAAGTTCACCGGAGATGACTTTTCCCATACAAAAGTTCACCGGAGATGACTTTCCTAATACAAAAGTTCACCGGAGATAACTTTCCCAATACAAAAGTTCACCGGAGATGACTTTTCCCATACAAAAGTTCACCGGAGATGACTTTCCCAATACAAAAGTTCACCGGGCATGACTTTCCCAATATAAAAGTTCACCGGAGATGACTTTCCCATACAAAAGTTCACCGGAGATGACTTTCCCAATACAAAAGTTCACCGGGCACGACTTTCCCAATACAAAAGTTCACCGGAGATGACTTTCCCAATATAAAAGTTCACCGGGCATGACTTTCCCAATACAAAAGTTCACCGGGCACGACTTTCCCAATACAAAAGTTCACCGGGCATGACTTTCCCAATACAAAAGTTCACCGGGCATGACTTTCCCAATACAAAAGTTCACCGGGCATGACTTTCCCAATACAAAAGTTCACCGGAGATGACTTTTCCCATACAAAATTCACCGGAGATGACTTTCCCAATACAAAAGTTCACCGGAGATGACTTTTCCCATACAAAAGTTCACCGGAGATGACTTTCCCAATACAAAAATTCACCGGAGATGACTTTTCCCATACAAAAGTTCACCGGAGATGACTTTCCCAATACAAAAGTTCACCGGAGATGACTTTTCCCATACAAAAGTTCACCGGAGATGACTTTCCCAATACAAAAGTTCACCGAGCATGACTTTCCCAAAACTAAAGTTCACCGGTCATGACTTTCCCAATACAAAAGTTCACCGGAGATGACTTTCCCAATACAAAAGTTCACCGGATGTGACTTTCCCAATACAAAAGTTCACCGGAGATGACTTTTCCCATACAAAAGTTATCCGGAGATGACTTTTCCCATACAAAAGTTCACCGGGCATGACTTTCCCAATACAAAAGTTCACCGGGCATGACTTTCCCAATACAAAAGTTCACCGGAGATGACTTTCCCAATACAAAAGTTCACCGGAGATGACTTTCCCAATACAAAAGTTCAACGGAGATGACTTTTCCCATACAAAAGTTCACCGGAGATGACTTTCCCAATACAAAAGTTCACCGGAGATGGCTTTCCCATAAAAAAGTTCACCGAAAATGACTTTTCCCATACAAAAGTTCACCGGGCATGACTTTCCCAATACAAAAGTTCACTGGGCATGACTTTCCCAATACAAAAGTTCACCGGGCATGACTTTTCCAATATAAAAGTTCACCGGAGATGACTTTCCCAATACAAAAGTTCACCGGGCATGACTTTCCCAATACAAAAGTTCACCGGGCATGACTTTCCCAATACAAAAGTTCACCGGAGATGACTTACCCAATACAAAAGTTCACCGGAGATGACTTTTCCCATACAAAAGTTCACCGGAGATGACTTTCCCAATACAAAAGTTCACCGGAGATGACTTTCCCAATACAAAAGTTCACCGGGCATGACTTTCCCAATACAAAAGTTCACCGGGCATGACTTTCCCAATACAATAGTTCACCGGGCATGACTTTCCCAATACAATATAAAAGTTCACCGGAGATGACTTTCCCAATACAAAAGTTCACCGGGCATGACTTTCCCAATACAAAAGTTCACCGGGCATGACTTTCCCAATACAAAAGTTCGCCGGGCATGACTTTCCCAATACAAAAGTTCACCGGGCACGACTTGCCCAATACAAAAGTTCACCGGAGATGACTTTTCCCATACAAAAGTTCACCGGGCATGACTTTCCCAATACAAAAGTTCACCGGGCATGACTTTCCCAAAACAAAAGTTCACCGGGCATGACTTTCCCAATACAAAAGTTCACCGGAGATGACTTTCCCAATACAAAAGTTCACCGGAGATGACTTTCCCAATACAAAAGTTCACCGGAGATGACTTTCCCAATACAAAAGTTCACCGGAGATGACTTTTCCCATACAAAAGTTCACCGGAGATGACTTTTCCCATACAAAAGTTCACCGGAGATGACTTTCCCAATACAAAAGTTCACCGGGCATGACATTCCCAAAACAAAAGTTCACCGGGCATGACTTTCCCAATACAAAAGTTCACCGGAGATGACTTTCCCAATACAAAAGTTCACCGGAGATGACTTTCCCAATACAAAAGTTCACCGGAGATGACTTTTACCATACAAAAGTTCACCGGAGATGACTTTCCCAATACAAAAGTTCACCGGAGATGACTTTCCCAATACAAAAGTTCACCGGAGATGACTTTTCCCATACAAAAGTTCACCGGAGATGACTTTCCCAATACAAAAGTTCACCGGAGATGACTTTTCCCATACAAAAGTTCACCGGAGATGACTTTTCCCATACAAAAGTTCACCGGAGATGACTTTCCCAATACAAAAGTTCACCGGAGATGACTTTTCCCATACAAAAGTTCACCGGGCATGACTTTCCCAATACAAAAGTTCACCGGGCATGACTTTCCCAATACAAAAGTTCACCGGGCATGACTTTCCCAATACAAAAGTTCACCGGAGATGACTTTCCCAATATAAAAGTTCACCGGGCATGACTTTCCCAATACAAAAGTTCACCGGGCATGACTTTCCCAATACAATAGTTCACCGGGCATGACTTTCCCAATACAAAAGTTCACCGGGCATGACTTTTCCAATATAAAAGTTCACCGGAGATGACTTTCCCAATACAAAAGTTCACCGGGCATGACTTTCCCAATACAAAAGTTCACCGGGCATGACTTTCCCAATACAAAAGTTCACCGGAGATGACTTTCCCTATACAAAAGTTCACCGGAGATGACTTTTCCCATACAAAAGTTCACCGGAGATGACTTTCCCAATACAAAAGTTCACCGGAGATGACTTTCCCAATACAAAAGTTCATCGGGCATGACTTTCCCAATACAAAAGTTCACCGGGCATGACTTTCCCAATACAAACGTTCACCGGGCATGACTTTTCCAATATAAAAGTTCACCGGAGAAGACTTTCCCAATACAAAAGTTCACCGGGCATGACTTTCCCAATACAAAAGTTCACCGGGCATGACTTTCCCAATACAAAAGTTCACCGGGCATGACTTTTCCCATACAAAAGTTCACCGGAGATGACTTTCCCAATACAAAAGTTCACCGGAGATGACTTTCCCAATACAAAAGTTCACCGGAGATGACTTTTCCCATACAAAAGTTCACCGGAGATGACTTTCCCAATACAAAAGTTCACCGGAGATGACTTTTCCCATACAAAAGTTCACCGGAGATGACTTTCCCAATACAAAAGTTCACCGGAGATGACTTTTGCCATACAAAAGTTCAACGGAGATGACATTTCCCATACAAAAGTTCACCGGAGATGACTTTCCCAATACAAAAGTTCACCGGAGATGACTTTCCCAATACAAAAGTTCACCGGAGATGACTTTTCCCATACAAAAGTTCACCGGAGATGACTTTCCCAATATAAAAGTTCACCGGGCATGACTTTCCCAATACAAAAGTTCACCGGAGATGACTTTCCCAATACAAAAGTTCACCGGAGATGACTTTTCCCATACAAAAGTTCACCGGAGATGACTTTCCCAATACAAAAGTTCACCGGAGATGACTTTCTCAATATAAAAGTTCACCGGGCATGACTTTCCCAATACAAAAGTTCACCGGAGATGACTTTCCCAATACAAAAGTTCACCGGAGATGACTTTTCCCATACAAAAGTTCACCGGAGATGACTTTCCCAATACAAAAGTTCACCGGAGATGACTTTCCCAATACTAAAGTTCACCGGAGATGACTTTCCCAATACAAAAGTTCACCGGAGATGACTTTCCCAATACAAAAGTTCACCGGAGATGACTTTCCCAATACAAAAGTTCACCGGAGATGACTTTTCCCATACAAAAGTTCACCGGAGATGACTTTCCCAATACAAAAGTTCACCGGAGATGACTTTCCCAATACAAAAGTTCACCGGAGATGACTTTCCCAATACATAAGTTCACCGGAGATGACTTTTCCCATACAAAAGTTCAATACAAAAGTTCACCGGGCATGACTTTTCCAATATAAAAGTTCACCGGAGATGACTTTCCCAATACAAAAGTTCACCGGGCATGACTTTCCCAATACAAAAGTTCACCGGGCATGACTTTCCCAATACAAAAGTTCACCGGAGATGACTTTCCCTATACAAAAGTTCACCGGAGATGACTTTTCCCATACAAAAGTTCACCGGAGATGACTTTCCCAATACAAAAGTTCACCGGAGATGACTTTCCCAATACAAAAGTTCACCGGGCATGACTTTCCCAATACAAAAGTTCACCGGGCATGACTTTCCCATTACAAATGTTCACCGGGCATGACTTTCCCAATACAAACGTTCACCGGGCATGACTTTTCCAATATAAAAGTTCACCGGAGAAGACTTTCCCAATACAAAAGTTCACCGGGCATGACTTTCCCAATACAAAAGTTCACCGGGCATGACTTTCCCAATACAAAAGTTCACCGGGCATGACTTTTCCCATACAAAAGTTCACCGGAGATGACTTTCCCAATACAAAAGTTCACCGGAGATGACTTTCCCAATACAAAAGTTCACCGGAGATGACTTTTCCCATACAAAAGTTCACCGGAGATGACTTTCCCAATACAAAAGTTCACCGGAGATGACTTTTCCCATACAAAAGTTCACCGGAGATGACTTTCCCAATACAAAAGTTCACCGGAGATGACTTTTCCCATACAAAAGTTCACCGGAGATGACATTTCCCATACAAAAGTTCACCGGAGATGACTTTCCCAATACAAAAGTTCACCGGAGATGACTTTCCCAATACAAAAGTTCACCGGAGATGACTTTTCCCATACAAAAGTTCACCGGAGATGACTTTCCCAATATAAAAGTTCACCGGGCATGACTTTCCCAATACAAAAGTTCACCGGAGATGACTTTCCCAATACAAAAGTTCACCGGAGATGACTTTTCCCATACAAAAGTTCACCGGAGATGACTTTCCCAATACAAAAGTTCACCGGAGATGACTTTCTCAATATAAAAGTTCACCGGGCATGACTTTCCCAATACAAAAGTTCACCGGAGATGACTTTCCCAATACAAAAGTTCACCGGAGATGACTTTTCCCATACAAAAGTTCACCGGAGATGACTTTCCCAATACAAAAGTTCACCGGAGATGACTTTCCCAATACTAAAGTTCACCGGAGATGACTTTCCCAATACAAAAGTTCACCGGAGATGACTTTCCCAATACAAAAGTTCACCGGAGATGACTTTCCCAATACAAAAGTTCACCGGAGATGACTTTTCCCATACAAAAGTTCACCGGAGATGACTTTCCCAATACAAAAGTTCACCGGAGATGACTTTCCCAATACAAAAGTTCACCGGAGATGACTTTCCCAATACAAAAGTTCACCGGAGATGACTTTTCCCATACAAAAGTTCACCGGAGATGACTTTTCCCATACAAAAGTTCACCGGAGATGACTTTCCCAATATAAAAGTTCACCGGAGATGACTTTTCCCATACAAAAGTTCACCGGGCATGACTTTCCCAATACAAAAGTTCACCGGGCATGACTTTCCCAACACAAAAGTTCACCGGAGATGATTTTTCCCATACAAAAGTTCACCGGGCATGACTTTCCCAATACAAAAGTTCACCGGAGATGACTTTTCCCATACAAAAGTTCACCGGAGATGACTTTCCCAATACAAAAGTTCACCGGAGATGACTTTCCCAATACAAAAGTTCACCGGAGATGACTTTTACCATACAAAAGTTCACCGGAGATGACTTTCCCAGTACAAAAGTTCACCGGAGATGACTTTTCCCATACAAAAGTTCACCCGAGATGACTTTCCCAATACAAAAGTTCACCGGAGATGACTTTTCCCATACAAAAGTTCACCGGAGATGACTTTTCCCATACAAAAGTTCACCGGAGATGACTTTCCCAATACAAAAGTTCACCGGAGATGACTTTCCCAATACAAAAGTTCACCGGAGATGACTTTTCCCATACAAAAGTTCACCGGAGATGACTTTTCCCATACAAAAGTTCACCGGAGATGACTTTCCCAATACAAAAGTTCACCGGAGATGACTATCCAAATACAAAAGTTCACCGGAGATGACTTTTCCCATACAAAAGTTCACCGGAGATGACTTTCCCAATACAAAAGTTCACCGGAGATGACTTTTCCCATACAAAAGTTCACCGGGCATGACTTTCCCAATACAAAAGTTCACCGGAGATGACTTTTCCCATACAAAAGTTCACCGGAGATGACTTTCCCAATACAAAAGTTCACCGGAGATGACTTTCCCAATACAAAAGTTCACCGGAGATGACTTTTCCCATACAAAAGTTCACCGGAGATGACTTTCCCAATACAAAAGTTCACCGGAGATGACTTTACCAATACAAAAGTTCACCGGAGATGAATTTTCCCAATACAAAAGTTCACCGGAGATGACTTTCCCAATACAAAAGTTCACCGGAGATGACTTTTCCCATACAAAAGTTCACCGGAGATGACTTTCCCAATACAAAAGTTCACCGGAGATGACTTTTCCCATACAAAAGTTCACCGGAGATAACTTTTCCCATACAAAAGTTCACCGGAGATGACTTTCCCAATACAAAAGTTCACCGGAGATGACTTTCCCAATACAAAAGTTCACCGGAGATGACTTTTCCCATACAAAAGTTCACCGGAGATGACTTTCCCAATACAAAAGTTCACCGGAGATGACTTTTCCCATACAAAAGTTCACCGGAGATGACTTTTCCCATACAAAAGTTCACCGGAGATGACTTTCCCAATACAAAAGTTCACCGGAGATGACTTTTCCCATACAAAAGTTCACCGGAGATGACTTTCCCAATACAAAAGTTCACCGGAGATGACTTTCCCAATACAAAAGTTCACCGGAGATGACTTTTCCCATACCAAAGTTCACCGGAGATGACTTTTCCCATACAAAAGTTCACCGGGCATGACTTTCCCAATACAAAAGTTCACCGGGCATGACTTTCCCAAAACAAAAGTTCACCGGGCATGACTTTCCCAATACAAAAGTTCACCGGAGATGACTTTCCCAATACAAAAGTTCACCGGAGATGACTTTTCCCATACAAAAGTTCACCGGAGATGACTTTTCCCATACAAAAGTTCACCGGAGATGACTTTCCCAATACAAAAGTTCACCGGAGATGACTTTTCCATACAAAAGTTCACCGGAGATGACTTTCCCAATACAAAAGTTCACCGGAGATGACTTTTCCCATACAAAAGTTCACCAGAGATGACTTTCCCAATACAAAAGTTCACCGGAGATGACTTTCCCAATACAAAAGTTCACCGGGCATGACTTTCCCAATACAAAAGTTCACCGGGTATGACTTTCCCAATACAAAAGTTCACCGGAGATGACTTTTCCCATACAAAAGTTCACCGGAGATGACTTTCCCAATACAAAAGTTCACCGGAGATGACTTTTCCCATACAAAAGTTCACCGGAGATGACTTTCCCAATACAAAAGTTCACCGGAGATGACTTTCCCAATACAAAAGTTCACCGGGCATGACTTTCCCAATACAAAAGTTCACCGGGCATGACTTCCCCAATACAATAGTTCACCGGGCATGACTTTCCCAATACAAAAGTTCACCGGGCATGACTTTTCCAATATAAAAGTTCACCGGAGATGACTTTCCCAATACAAAAGTTCACCGGGCATGACTTTCCCAATACAAAAGTTCACCGGGCATGACTTTCCCAATACAAAAGTTCACCGGGCATGACTTTCCCAATACAATAGTTCACCGAGCATGAATTTCCCAATACAAAAGTTCACCGGGCATGACTTTTCCAATATAAAAGTTCACCGGAGATGACTTTCCCAATACAAAAGTTCACCGGGCATGACTTTCCCAATACAAAAGTTCACCGGGCATGACTTTCCCAATACAAAAGTTCACCAGGCATGACTTTCCCAATACAAAAGTTCGCCGGGCATGACTTTCCCAATATAAAAGTTCACCGGAGATGACTTTCCCAATACAAAAGTTCACCGGGCATGACTTTCCCAATACAAAAGTTCGCCGGGCATGACTTTCCCAATACAAAAGTTCACCGGAGATGACTTTCCCAATACAAAAGTTCACCGGAGATGACTTTTCCCATACAAAAGTTCACCGGAGATGACTTTCCCAATACAAAAGTTCACCGGAAATGACTTTTCCCATACAAAAGTTCACCGGAGATGACTTTTCCCATACAAAAGTTCACCGGAGATGACTTTCCCAATACAAAAGTTCACCGGAGATGACTTTTCCCATACAAAAGTTCACCGGAGATGACTTTCCCAATACAAAAGTTCACCGGAGATGACTTTTCCCATACAAAAGTTCACCGGAGATGACTTTCCCAAAACAAAAGTTCACCGGAGATGACTTTCCCATACAAAAGTTCACCGGAGATGACTTTTCCCATACAAAAGTTCACCGGAGATGACTTTCCCAATACAAAAGTTCACCGGAGATGACTTTCCCAATACAAAAGTTCACCGGAGATGACTTTTCCCATACAAAAGTTCACCGGAGATGACTTTCCCAATACAAAAGTTCACCGGAGATGACTTTCCCATACAAAAGTTCACCGGAGATGACTTTTCCCATACAAAAGTTCACCGGGCATGACTTTCCCAATACAAAAGTTCACCGGGCACGACTTTCCCAATACAAAAGTTCACCGGGCATGACTTTCCCAAAACAAAAGTTCACCGGAGATGACTTTCCCAATACAAAAGTTCACCGGGCATGACTTTCCCAAAACAAAAGTTCACCGGAGATGACTTTCCCAATACAAAAGTTCACCGGAGATGACTTTTCCCATACAAAAGTTCACCGGAGATGACTTTTCCCATACAAAAGTTCACCGGAGATGACTTTCCCAATACAAAATTTCACCGGAGATGACTTTCCCATACAAAAGTTCACCGGAGATGACTTTTCCCATACAAAAGTTCACCGGGCATGACTTTCCCAATACAAAAGTTCACCGGAGATGACTTTTCCCATACAAAAGTTCACCGGAGATGACTTTCCCAATACAAAAGTTCACCGGAGATGACTTTTCCCATACAAAAGTTCACCAGAGATGACTTTCCCAATACAAAAGTTCACCGGAGATGACTTTCCCAATACAAAAGTTCACCGGGCATGACTTTCCCAATACAAAAGTTCACCGGGCATGATTTCCCAATACAAAAGTTCACCGGAGATGACTTTTCCCATACAAAAGTTCACCGGAGATGACTTTCCCAATACAAAAGTTCACCGGAGATGACTTTTCCCATACAAAAGTTCACCGGAGATGACTTTCCCAATACAAAAGTTCACCGGAGATGACTTTTCCCATAAAAAAGTTCACCGGAGATGACTTTCCCAATACAAAAGTTCACCTGAGATGACTTTCCCAATACAAAAGTTCACCGGGCATGACTTTCCCAATACAAAAGTTCACCGGGCATGACTTCCCCAATACAATAGTTCACCGGGCATGACTTTCCCAATACAAAAGTTCACCGGGCATGACTTTTCCAATATAAAAGTTCACCGGAGATGACTTTCCCAATACAAAAGTTCACCGGGCATGACTTTCCCAATACAAAAGTTCACCGGGCATGACTTTCCCAATACAATAGTTCACCGGGCATGACTTTCCCAATACAAAAGTTCACCGGGCATGACTTTTCCAATATAAAAGTTCACCGGAGATGACTTTCCCAATAAAAAAGTTCACCGGGCATGACTTTCCCAATACAAAAGTTCACCGGGCATGACTTTCCCAATACAAAAGTTCACCAGGCATGACTTTCCCAATACAAAAGTTCGCCGGGCATGACTTTCCCAAGATAAAAGTTCACCGGAGATTACTTTCCCAATACAAAAGTTCACCGGGCATGACTTTCCCAATACAAAAGTTCGCCGGGCATGACTTTCCCAATACAAAAGTTCACCGGAGATGACTTTCCCAATACAAAAGTTCACCGGAGATGACTTTTCCCATACAAAAGTTCACCGGAGATGACTTTCCCAATACAAAAGTTCACCGGAGATGACTTTTCCCATACAAAAGTTCACCGGAGATGACTTTTCCCATACAAAAGTTCACCGGAGATGACTTTCCCAATACAAAAGTTCACCGGAGATGACTTTTCCCATACAAAAGTTCACCGGAGATGACTTTCCCAATACAAAAGTTCACCGGAGATGACTTTTCCCATACAAAAGTTCACCGGAGATGACTTTCCCAATACAAAAGTTCACCGGAGATGACTTTTCCCATACAAAAGTTCACCGGAGATGACTTTCCCAAAACAAAAGTTCACCGGAGATGACTTTCCCATACAAAAGTTCACCGGAGATGACTTTTCCCATACAAAAGTTCACCGGAGATGACTTTCCCAATACAAAAGTTCACCGGAGATGACTTTCCCAATACAAAAGTTCACCGGAGATGACTTTTCCCATACAAAAGTTCACCGGAGATGACTTTCCCAAAACAAAAGTTCACCGGAGATGACTTTCCCATACAAAAGTTCACCGGAGATGACTTTTCCCATACAAAAGTTCACCGGGCATGACTTTCCCAATACAAAAGTTCACCGGGCACGACTTTCCCAATACAAAAGTTCACCGGGCATGACTTTCCCAAAACAAAAGTTCACCGGAGATGACTTTTCCAATACAAAAGTTCACCGGGCATGACTTTCCCAAAACAAAAGTTCACCGGAGATGACTTTCCCAATACAAAAGTTCACCGGAGATGACTTTTCCCATACAAAAGTTCACCGGAGATGACTTTTCCCATACAAAAGTTCACCGGAGATGACTTTCCCAATACAAAAGTTCACCGGAGATGACTTTCCCATACAAAAGTTCACCGGAGATGACTTTTCCCGTACAAAAGTTCACCGGGCATGACTTTCCCAATACAAAAGTTCACCGGGCATGACTTTCCCAATACAAAAGTTCACCGGGCATGACTTTCCCAAAACAAAAGTTCACCGGGCATGACTTTCCCAATACAAAAGTTCACCGGAGATGACTTTTCCCATACAAAAGTTCACCGGAGATGACTTTCCCAATACAAAAGTTCACCGGAGATGACTTTCCCAATAAAAAAGCTCACCGGAGATGACTTTTCCCATACAAAAGTTCACCGGAGATGACTTTTCCCATACAAAAGTTCACCGGAGATGACTTTCCCAATACAAAAGTTCACCGGAGATGACTTTTCCCATACAAAAGTTCACCGGAGATGACTTTCCCAATACAAAAGTTCACCGGAGATGACTTTCCCAATACAAAAGTTCACCGGAGATAACTTTTCCCATACAAAAGTTCACCGGAGATGACTTTTCCCATACAAAAGTTCACTGGAGATGACTTTCCCAATACAAAAGTTGACCGGAGATGACTTTTCCCATACAAAAGTTCACCGGAGATGACTTTCCCAATACAAATGTTCACCGGAGATGACTTTCCCAATACAAAAGTTCACCGGGCATGACTTTCCCAATACAAAAGTTCACCGGAGATGACTTTCCCAATACAAAAGTTCACCGGAGATGACTTTCCCAATACAAAAGTTCACCGGAGATGACTTTTCCCATACAAAAGTTCACCGGAGATGACTTTCCCAATACAAAAGTTCACCGGGCATGACTTTCCCAATACAAAAGTTCACCGGAGATGACTTTTCCCATACAAAAGTTCACCGGAGATGACTTTCCCAATACAAAAGTCACCGGGCATGACTTTCCCAATACAAAAGTTCACCGGGCACGACTTTCCCAATACAAAAGTTCACCGGGCATGACTTTCCCAAAACAAAAGTTCACCGGGCATGACTTTCCCAATATAAAAGTTCATCGGAGATGACTTTCCAATATAAAAGTTCACCGGGCATGACTTTTCCCATACAAAAGTTCACCGGAGATGACTTTCCCAATACAAAAGTTCACCGGAGATGACTTTTCCCATACAAAAGTTCACCGGGCATGACTTTCCCAATACAAAAGTTCACCGGGCATGACTTTCCCAATACAAAAGTTCACCGGAGATGACTTTTCCCATACAAAAGTTCACCGGAGATGACTTTCCCAATACAAAAGTTCACCGGGCACGACTTTCCCAATACAAAAGTTCACCGGAGATGACTTTCCCAATATTAAAGTTCACCGGGCATGACTTTCCCAATACAAAAGTTCACCGGGCACGACTTTCCCAATACAAAAGTTCACCGGAGATGACTTTCCCAATACAAAAGTTCACCGGAGATGACTTTCCCAATACAAAAGTTCACCGGGCATGACTTTCCCAATACAAAAGTTCACCGGAGATGACTTTCCCAATACAAAAGTTCACCGGGCATGACTTTCCCAATATAAAAGTTCACCGGGCATGACTTTCCCAATACAAAAGTTCACCGGAGATGACTTTTCCCATACAAAAGTTCACCGGAGATGACTTTTCCCATACAAAAGTTCACCGGAGATGACTTTCCCAATACAAAAGTTCACCGGAGATGACTTTTCCCATACAAAAGTTCACCGGAGGTGACTTTCCCAATACAAAAGTTCACCGGAGATGACTTTCCCAATACAAAAGTTCACCGGAGATGACTTTTCCCATACAAAAGTTCACCGGAGATGACTTTCCCAATACAAAAGTTCACCGGGCATGACTTTCCCAATACAAAAGTTCACCGGGCATGACTTTCCCAATACAAAAGTTCACCGGAGATGACTTTTCCCATACAAAAGTTCACCGGAGATGACTTTCCCAATACAAAAGTTCACCGGAGATGACTTTTCCCATACAAAAGTTCACCGGGCATGACTTTCCCAATACAAAAGTTCACCGGGCATGACTTTCCCAATACAAAAGTTCACCGGAGATGACTTTTCCCATACAAAAGTTCACCGGAGATGACTTTCCCAATACAAAAGTTCACCGGAGATGACTTTCCCAATACAAAAGTTCACCGGAGATGACTTTTCCCATACAAAAGTTCACGGGAGATGACTTTCCCAATACAAAAGTTCACCGGGCATGACTTTCCCAATACAAAAGTTCACCGGAGATGACTTTCCCAATACAAAAGTTCACCGGAGATGACTTTCCCAATACAAAAGTTCACCGGAGATGACTTTTCCCATACAAAAGTTCACCGGAGATGACTTTCCCAATACAAAAGTTCACCGGAGATGACTTTCCCAATACAAAAGTTCACCGGAGATGACTTTTCCCATACAAAAGTTCACCGGAGATGACTTTCCCAATATAAAAGTTCACCGGGCATGACTTTCCCAATACAAAAGTTCACCGGAGATGACTTTCCCAATACAAAAGTTCACCGGAGATGACTTTTCCCATACAAAAATTCACCGGAGATGACTTTCCCAATACAAAAGTTCACCGGAGATGACTTTCCCAATACAAAAGTTCACCGGAGATGACTTTTCCCATACAAAAGTTCACCGGAGATGACTTTCCCAATGCAAAAGTTCACCGGGCATGACTTTCCCAATACAAAAGTTCACCGGAGATGACTTTCCCAATACAAAAGTTCACCGGGCATGACTTTCCCAATACAATAGTTCACCGGAGATGACTTTTCCCATACAAAAGTTCACCGGAGATGACTTTCCCAATACAAAAGTTCACCGGAGATGACTTTTCCCATACAAAAGTTCACCGGAGATGACTTTCCCAATACAAAAGTTCACCGGAGATGACTTTCCCAATACAAAAGTTCACCGGAGATGACTTTCCCAATACAAAAGTTCACCGGAGACGACTTTCCCAATACAAAAGTTCACCGGAGATGACTTTTCCCATACAAAAGTTCACCGGAGATGACTTTCCCAATACAAAAGTTCACCGGAGATGACTTTTCCCATACAAAAGTTCACCGGAGATGACTTTCCCAATACAAAAGTTCACCGGAGATGACTTTTCCCATACAAAAGTTCACCGGAGATGACTTTCCCAATACAAAAGTTCACCGGAGATGACTTTTCCCATACAAAAGTTCACCGGAGATGACTTTCCCAATACAAAAGTTCACCGGAGATGACTTTCCCAATACAAAAGTTCACCGGAGATGACTTTCCCAATATAAAAGTTCACCGGAGATGACTTTTCCCATACAAAAGTTCACCGGAGATGACTTTCCCAATACAAAAGTTCACCGGAGATGACTTTCCCAATACAAAAGTTCACCGGAGATGAATTTTCCCATACAAAAGTTCACCGGAGATGACTTTTCCCATAAAAAAGTTCACCGGAGATGACTTTCCCAATATAAAAGTTCACCGGAGATGACTTTCCCAATACAAAAGTTCACCGGAGATGACTTTCCCAATACAAAAGTTCACCGGAGATGACTTTCCCAATACAAAAGTTCACCGGAGATGACTTTTCCCATACAAAAGTTCACCGGAGATGACTTTCCCAATACAAAAGTTCACCGGGCATGACTTTCCCAATACAAAAGTTCACCGGGCATGACTTTCCCAATACAAAAGTTCACCGGGCATGACTTTCCCAATACAAAAGTTCACCGGAGATGACTTTTCCCATACAAAAGTTCGCCGGGCATGACTTTCCCAATACAAAAGTTCACCGGAGATGACTTTTCCCATACAAAAGTTCACCGGAGATGACTTTCCCAATACAAAAGTTCACCGGAGATGACTTTCCCAATACAAAAGTTCACCGGAGATGACTTTCCCAATACAAAAGTTCACCGGAGATGACTTTCCCAATACAAAAGTTCACCGGGCATGACTTTCCCAATACAAAAGTTCACCGGAGATGACTTTCCCAATACAAAAGTTCACCGGGCATGACTTTCCCAATACAATAGTTCACCGGAGATGACTTTTCCCATACAAAAGTTCACCGGAGATGACTTTCCCAATACAAAAGTTCACCGGAGATGACTTTTCCCATACAAAAGTTCACCGGAGATGACTTTCCCAATACAAAAGTTCACCGGAGATGACTTTCCCAATACAAAAGTTCACCGGAGATGACTTTCCCAATACAAAAGTTCACCGGAGACGACTTTCCCAATACAAAAGTTCACCGGAGATGACTTTCCCAATATAAAAGTTCACCGGAGATGACTTTTCCCATACAAAAGTTCACCGGAGATGACTTTCCCAATACAAAAGTTCACCGGAGATGACTTTCCCAATACAAAAGTTCACCGGAGATGAATTTTCCCATACAAAAGTTCACCGGAGATGACTTTTCCCATACAAAAGTTCACCGGAGATGACTTTCCCAATATAAAAGTTCACCGGAGATGACTTTCCCAATACAAAAGTTCACCGGAGATGACTTTCCCAATACAAAAGTTCACCGGAGATGACTTTCCCAATACAAAAGTTCACCGGAGATGACTTTTCCCATACAAAAGTTCACCGGAGATGACTTTCCCAATACAAAAGTTCACCGGGCATGACTTTCCCAATACAAAAGTTCACCGGGCATGACTTTCCCAATACAAAAGTTCACCGGGCATGACTTTCCCAATACAAAAGTTCACCGGAGATGACTTTTCCCATACAAAAGTTCGCCGGGCATGACTTTCCCAATACAAAAGTTCACCGGAGATGACTTTTCCCATACAAAAGTTCACCGGAGATGACTTTCCCAATACAAAAGTTCACCGGAGATGACTTTCCTAATACAAAAGTTCACCGGAGATGACTTTCCCAATACAAAAGTTCACCGGAGATGACTTTCCCAATACAAAAGTTCACCGGAGATGACTTTCCCAATACAAAAGTTCACCGGAGATGACTTTCCCAATACAAAAGTTCACCGGAGATGACTTTTCCCATACAAAAGTTCACCGGGCATGACTTTCCCAATACAAAAGTTCACCGGGCATGACTTTCCCAATACAAAAGTTCACCGGGCATGATTTTCCCAATACAAAAGTTCACCGGGCATGACTTTCTCAATACAAAAGTTCACCGGGCACGACTTTCCCAATACAAAAGTTCACCGGAGATGACTTTCCCAATATAAAAGTTCACCGGGCATGACTTTCCCAATACAAAAGTTCACCGGGCACGACTTTCCCAATACAAAAGTTCACCGGAGATGACTTTCCCAATACAAAAGTTCACCGGAGATGACTTTCCCAATACAAAAGTTCACCGGGCATGACTTTCCCAATACAAAAGTTCTCCGGAGATGACTTTCCCAATACAAAAGTTCACCGGGCATGACTTTCCCAATATAAAAGTTCACCGGGCATGACTTTCCCAATACAAAAGTTCACCGGAGATGACTTTCCCAATACAAAAGTTCACCGGAGATGACTTTTCCCATACAAAAGTTCACCGGAGATGACTTTCCCAATACAAAAGTTCACCGGGCATGACTTTCCCAAAACAAAAGTTCACCGGGCATGACTTTCCCAATACAAAAGTTCACCGGAGATGACTTTTCCCATACAAAAGTTCACCGGAGATGACTTTCCCAATACAAAAGTTCACCGGAGATGACTTTTCCCATACAAAAGTTCACCGGAGATGACTTTCCCAATACAAAAGTTCACCCGAGATGACTTTTCCCATACAAAAGTTCACCGGAGATGACTTTCCCAATACAAAAGTTCACCGGAGATGACTTTCCCAATACAAAAGTTCACCGGAGATGACTTTCCCAATACAAAAGTTCACCGGAGATGACTTTCCCAATACAAAAGTTCACCGGAGATGACTTTCCCAATACAAAAGTTCACCGGAGATGACTTTTCCCATACAAAAGTTCACCGGAGATGACTTTCCCAATACAAAAGTTCACCGGAGATGACTTTTCCCATACAAAAGTTCACCGGAGATGACTTTCCCAATACAAAAGTTCACCGGAGATGACTTTCCCAATACAAAAGTTCACCGGGCATGACTTTCCCAAAACAAAAGTTCACCGGAGATGACTTTCCCAATACAAAAGTTCACCGGGCATGACTTTCCCAAAACAAAAGTTCACCGGAGATGACTTTCCCAATACAAAAGTTCACCGGAGATGACTTTTCCCATACAAAAGTTCACCGGAGATGACTTTTCCCATACAAAAGTTCACCGGAGATGACTTTCCCAATACAAAAGTTCACCGGAGATGACTTTCCCATACAAAAGTTCACCGGAGATGACTTTTCCCATACAAAAGTTCACCGGGCATGACTTTCCCAATACAAAAGTTCACCGGGCATGACTTTCCCAATACAAAAGTTCACCGGGCATGACTTTCCCAAAACAAAAGTTCACCGGGCATGACTTTCCCAATACAAAAGTTCACCGGAGATGACTTTCCCAATACAAAAGTTCACCGGAGATGACTTTCCCAATACAAAAGTTCACCGGAGATGACTTTTCCCATACAAAAGTTCACCGGAGATGACTTTTCCCATACAAAAGTTCACCGGGCATGACTTTCCCAATACAAAAGTTCACCGGGCACGACTTTCCCAATACAAAAGTTCAACGGGCATGACTTTCCCAAAACAAAAGTTCACCGGAGATGACTTTCCCAATACAAAAGTTCACCGGAGATGACTTTCCCAATACAAAAGTTCACCGGGCATGACTTTCCCAATACAAAAGTTCACCGGAGATGACTTTTCCCATACAAAAGTTCACCGGAGATGACTTTTCCCATACAAAAGTTCACCGGGCATGACTTTCCCAATACAAAAGTTCACCGGGCATGACTTTCCCAATACAAAAGTTCACCGGAGATGATTTTTCCCATACAAAAGTTCACCGGAGATGACTTTCCCAATACAAAAGTTCACCGGAGATGACTTTTCCCATACAAAAGTTCACCGGAGATGACTTTTCCCATACAAAAGTTCACCGGAGATGACTTTCCCAATACAAAAGTTCACCGGTCACGACTTTCCCAATACAAAAGTTCACCGGGCATGACTTTCCCAATACAAAAGTTCACCGGAGATGACTTTTCCCATACAAAAGTTCACCGGAGATGACTTTCCCAATACAAAAGTTCACCGGAGATGACTTTCCCAATACAAAAGTTCACCGGAGATGACTTTCCCATGCAAAAGTTCACCGGAGATGACTTTTCCCATACAAAAGTTCACCGGAGATGACTTTCCCAATACAAAAGTTCACCGGAGATGACTTTCCCAATACAAAAGTTCACCGGAGATGACTTTTCCCATACAAAAGTTCACCGGAGATGACTTTCCCAAAACAAAAGTTCACCGGAGATGACTTTCCCATACAAAAGTTCACCGGAGATGACTTTTCCCATACAAAAGTTCACCGGGCATGACTTTCCCAATACAAAAGTTCACCGGGCACGACTTTCCCAATACAAAAGTTCACCGGGCATGACTTTCCCAAAACAAAAGTTCACCGGAGATGACTTTCCCAATACAAAAGTTCACCGGAGATGACTTTCCCAATACAAAAGTTCACCGGGCATGACTTTCCCAATACAAAAGTTCACCGGGCACGACTTTCCCAATACAAAAGTTCACCGGACATGACTTTCCCAATACAAAAGTTCATCGGGCATGACTTTCCCAATACAAAAGTTCACCGGGCATGACTTTCCCAATACAAAAGTTCACCGGAGATGACTTTCCCATACAAAAGTTCACCGGAGATGACTTTCCCAATACAAAAGTTCACCGGAGATGACTTTTCCCATACAAAAGTTCACCGGAGATGACTTTCCCAATACAAAAGTTCACCGGAGATGACTTTTCCCATACAAAAGTTCACCGGAGATGACTTTCCCAATACAAAAGTTCACCGGAGATGACTTTCCCAATACAAAAGTTCACCGGAGATGACTTTTCCCATACAAAAGTTCACCGGAGATGACTTTCCCAATACAAAAGTTCACCGGAGATGACTTTCCCAATACAAAAGTTCACCGGAGATGACTTTTCCCATACAAAAGTTCACCGGAGATGACTTTCCCAATACAAAAGTTCACCGGAGATGACTTTTCCCATACAAAAGTTCACCGGAGATGACTTTCCCAATACAAAAGTTCACCGGAGATGACTTTCCCAATACAAAAGTTCACCGGAGATGACTTTTCCCATACAAAAGTTCACCGGAGATGACTTTCCCAATACAAAAGTTCACCGGAGATGACTTTTCCCATACAAAAGTTCACCGGAGATGACTTTCCCAATACAAAAGTTCACCGGAGATGACTTTTCCCATACAAAAGTTCACCGGAGATGACTTTCCCAATACAAAAGTTCACCGGAGATGACTTTTCCCATACAAAAGTTCACCGGAGATGACTTTCCCAATACAAAAGTTCACCGGTCACGACTTTCCCAATACAAAAGTTCACCGGGCATGACTTTCCCAATACAAAAGTTCACCGGAGATGACTTTTCCCATACAAAAGTTCACCGGAGATGACTTTCCCAATACAAAAGTTCACCGGAGATGACTTTCCCAATACAAAAGTTCACCGGAGATGACTTTCCCATGCAAAAGTTCACCGGAGATGACTTTTCCCATACAAAAGTTCACCGGAGATGACTTTCCCAATACAAAAGTTCACCGGAGATGACTTTCCCAATACAAAAGTTCACCGGAGATGACTTTTCCCATACAAAAGTTCACCGGAGATGACTTTCCCAAAACAAAAGTTCACCGGAGATGACTTTCCCATACAAAAGTTCACCGGAGATGACTTTTCCCATACAAAAGTTCACCGGGCATGACTTTCCCAATACAAAAGTTCACCGGGCACGACTTTCCCAATACAAAAGTTCACCGGGCATGACTTTCCCAAAACAAAAGTTCACCGGAGATGACTTTCCCAATACAAAAGTTCACCGGAGATGACTTTCCCAATACAAAAGTTCACCGGGCATGACTTTCCCAATACAAAAGTTCACCGGGCACGACTTTCCCAATACAAAAGTTCACCGGACATGACTTTCCCAATACAAAAGTTCACCGGGCATGACTTTCCCAATACAAAAGTTCACCGGGCATGACTTTCCCAATACAAAAGTTCACCGGAGATGACTTTCCCATACAAAAGTTCACCGGAGATGACTTTCCCAATACAAAAGTTCACCGGAGATGACTTTTCCCATACAAAAGTTCACCGGAGATGACTTTCCCAATACAAAAGTTCACCGGAGATGACTTTTCCCATACAAAAGTTCACCGGAGATGACTTTCCCAATACAAAAGTTCACCGGAGATGACTTTCCCAATACAAAAGTTCACCGGAGATGACTTTTCCCATACAAAAGTTCACCGGAGATGACTTTCCCAATACAAAAGTTCACCGGAGATGACTTTCCCAATACAAAAGTTCACCGGAGATGACTTTTCCCATACAAAAGTTCACCGGAGATGACTTTCCCAATACAAAAGTTCACCGGAGATGACTTTTCCCATACAAAAGTTCACCGGAGATGACTTTCCCAATACAAAAGTTCACCGGAGATGACTTTCCCAATACAAAAGTTCACCGGAGATGACTTTTCCCATACAAAAGTTCACCGGAGATGACTTTCCCAATACAAAAGTTCACCGGAGATGACTTTTCCCATACAAAAGTTCACCGGAGATGACTTTCCCAATACAAAAGTTCACCGGAGATGACTTTTCCCATACAAAAGTTCACCGGAGATGACTTTCCCAATACAAAAGTTCACCGGAGATGACTTTCCCAATACGATGACTTTCCCAATACAAAAGTTCACCGGGCATGACTTTCCCAATACAAAAGTTCACCGGAGATGACTTTTCCCATACAAAAGTTCACCGGAGATGACTTTCCCAATACAAAAGTTCACCGGAGATGACTTTCCCAATACAAAAGTTCACCGGAGATGACTTTTCCCATACAAAAGTTCACCGGAGATGACTTTCCCAATACAAAAGTTCACCGGAGATGACTTTTCCCATACAAAAGTTCACCGGAGATGACTTTCCCAATACAAAAGTTCACCGGAGATGACTTTCCCAATACAAAAGTTCACCGGAGATGACTTTTCCCATACAAAAGTTCACCGGAGATGACTTTCCCAATACAAAAGTTCACCGGGCATGACTTTCCCAATACAAAAGTTCACCGGGCATGACTTTCCCAAAACAAAAGTTCACCGGAGATGACTTTCCCAATACAAAAGTTCACCGGAGATGACTTTTCCCATACAAAAGTTCACCGGAGATGACTTTTCCCATACAAAAGTTCACCGGAGATGACTTTCCCAATACAAAAGTTCACCGGAGATGACTTTCCCATACAAAAGTTCACCGGAGATGACTTTTCCCATACAAAAGTTCACCGGGCATGACTTTCCCAATACAAAAGTTCACCGGGCATGACTTTCCCAATACAAAAGTTCACCGGGCATGACTTTCCCAAAACAAAAGTTCACCGGGCATGACTTTCCCAATACAAAAGTTCACCGGAGATGACTTTCCCAATACAAAAGTTCACCGGAGATGACTTTCCCAATACAAAAGTTCACCGGAGATGACTTTTCCCATACAAAAGTTCACCGAAGATGACTTTTCCCATACAAAAGTTCACCGGGCATGACTTTCCCAATACAAAAGTTCACCGGGCACGACTTTCCCAATACAAAAGTTCACCGGGCATGACTTTCCCAAAACAAAAGTTCACCGGAGATGACTTTCCCAATACAAAAGTTCACCGGAGATGACTTTCCCAATACAAAAGTTCACCGGGCATGACTTTCCCAATACAAAAGTTCACCGGAGATGACTTTTCCCATACAAAAGTTCACCGGAGATGACTTTCCCAAAACAAAAGTTCACCGGAGATGACTTTCTCAATACAAAAGTTCACCGGAGATGACTTTCCCAATACAAAAGTTCACCGGAGATGACTTTCCCAATACAAAAGTTCACCGGAGATGACTTTTCCCATACAAAAGTTCACCGGAGATGACTTTCCCAATACAAAAGTTCACCGGAGATGACTTTTCCCATACAAAAGTTCACCGGAGATGACTTTCCCAATACAAAAGTTCACCGGAGATGACTTTCCCAATACAAAAGTTCACCGGAGATGACTTTCCCAATACAAAAGTTCACCGGAGATGACTTTCCCAATACAAAAGTTCACCGGAGATGACTTTCCCAATACAAAAGTCCACCGGAGATGACTTTCCCAATACAAAAGTTCACCGGAGATGACTTTTCCCATACAAAAGTTCACCGGAGATGACTTTTCCCATACAAAAGTTCACCGGGCATGACTTTCCCAATACAAAAGTTCACCGGGCATGACTTTCCCAATACAAAAGTTCACCGGAGATGACTTTTACCATACAAAAGTTCACCGGAGATGACTTTCCCAATACAAAAGTTCACCGGGCACGACTTTCCCAATACAAAAGTTCACCGGAGATGACTTTCCCAATATAAAAGTTCACCGGGCATGACTTTCCCAATACAAAAGTTCACCGGGCACGACTTTCCCAATACAAAAGTTCACCGGAGATGACTTTCCCAATACAAAAGTTCACCGGAGATGACTTTCCCAATACAAAAGTTCACCGGGCATGACTTTCCCAATACAAAAGTTCACCGGAGATGACTTTCCCAATACAAAAGTTCACCGGGCATGACTTTCCCAATATAAAAGTTCACCGGGCATGACTTTCCCAATACAAAAGTTCACCGGAGATGACTTTCCCAATACAAAAGTTCACCGGAGATGACTTTTCCCATACAAAAGTTCACCGGAGATGACTTTCCCAATACAAAAGTTCACCGGGCATGACTTTCCCAAAACAAAAGTTCACCGGGCATGACTTTCCCAATACAAAAGTTCACCGGAGATGACTTTTCCCATACAAAAGTTCACCGGAGATGACTTTCCCAATACAAAAGTTCACCGGAGATGACTTTCCCAATACAAAAGTTCACCGGAGATGACTTTCCCAATACAAAAGTTCACCGGGCATGACTTTCCCAAAACAAAAGTTCACCGGGCATGACTTTCCCAATACAAAAGTTCACCGGAGATGACTTTTCCCATACAAAAGTTCACCGGAGATGACTTTCCCAATACAAAAGTTCACCGGAGATGACTTTCCCAATACAAAAGTTCACCGGAGATGACTTTCCCAATACAAAAGTTCACCGGAGATGACTTTCCCAATACAAAAGTTCACCGGAGATGACTTTTCCCATACAAAAGTTCACCGGAGATGACTTTCCCAATACAAAAGTTCACCGGAGATGACTTTTCCCATACAAAAGTTCACCGGAGATGACTTTCCCAATACAAAAGTTCACCGGAGATGACTTTTCCCATACAAAAGTTCACCGGAGATGACTTTCCCAATACAAAAGTTCACCGGAGATGACTTTTCCCATACAAAAGTTCACCGGAGATGACTTTTCCCATACAAAAGTTCACCGGAGATGACTTTTCCCATACAAAAGTTCACCGGAGATGACTTTCCCAATACAAAAGTTCACCGGAGATGACTTTTCCCATACAAAAGTTCACCGGAGATGACTTTCCCAATACAAAAGTTCACCGGAGATGACTTTCCCAATACAAAAGTTCACCGGGCATGACTTTCCCAATACAAAAGTTCACCGGGCATGACTTTCCCAATACAATAGTTCACCGGGCATGACTTTCCCAATACAAAAGTTCACCGGGCATGACTTTCCCAATACAAAAGTTCACCGGAGATGACTTTTCCCATACAAAAGTTCACCGGGCATGACTTTCCCAATACAAAAGTTCACCGGAGATGACTTTTCCCATACAAAAGTTCACCGGGCATGACTTTCCCAATACAAAAGTTCACCGGAGATGACTTTTCCCATACAAAAGTTCACCGGAGATGACTTTCCCAATACAAAAGTTCGCCGGGCATGACTTTCCCAAAACAAAAGTTCACCGGGCATGACTTTCCCAATATAAAAGTTCACCGGAGATGACTTTCCCAATATAAAAGTTCACCGGGCATGACTTTCCCAATACAAAAGTTCACCGGAGATGACTTTTCCCATACAAAATTTCACCGGAGATGACTTTCCCAATACAAAAGTTCACCGGATATGACTTTCCCAATACAAAAGTTCACCGGAGATGACTTTTCCCATACAAAAGTTCACCGGAGATGACTTTCCCAATACAAAAGTTCACCGGAGATGACTTTTCCCATACAAAAGTTCACCGGAGATGACTTTCCCAATACAAAAGTTCACCGGAGATGACTTTTCCCATACAAAAGTTCACCGGAGATGACTTTCCCAATACAAAAGTTCACCGGAGATGACTTTCCCAATACAAAAGTTCAACGGAGATGACTTTTCCCATACAAAAGTTCACCGGAGATGACTTTCCCAATACAAAAGTTCACCGGAGATGACTTTCCCAATACAAAAGTTCACCGGAGATGACTTTTCCCATACAAAAGTTCACCGGAGATGACTTTCCCAATACAAAAGTTCACCGGAGATGACTTTCCCAATACAAAAGTTCACCGGGCATGACTTTCCCAATACAAAAGTTCACCGGAGATGACTTTCCCAATACAAAAGTTCACCGGAGATGACTTTCCCAATACAAAAGTTCACCGGAGATGACTTTTCCCATACAAAAGTTCACCGGAGATGACTTTCCCAATACAAAAGTTCACAGGGCATGACTTTCCCAATACAAAAGTTCACCGGAGATGACTTTTCCCATACAAAAGTTCACCGGAGATGACTTTCCCAATACAAAAGTTCACCGGGCATGACTTTCCCAATACAAAAGTTCACCGGGCACGACTTTCCCAATACAAAAGTTCACCGGGCATGACTTTCCCAAAACAAAAGTTCACCGCGCATGACTTTCCCAATATAAAAGTTCACCGGAGATGACTTTCCCAATATAAAAGTTCACCGGGCATGACTTTCCCAATACAAAAGTTTACCGGAGATGACTTTTCCCATACAAAAGTTCACCGGAGATGACTTTCCCAATACAAAAGTTCACCGGAGATGACTTTTCCCATACAAAAGTTTACCGGGCATGACTTTCCCAATACAAAAGTTCACCGGGCATGACTTTCCCAATACAAAAGTTCACCGGAGATGACTTTTCCCATACAAAAGTTCACCGGAGATGACTTTCCCAATACAAAAGTTCACCGGGCACGACTTTCCCAATACAAAAGTTCACCGGAGATGACTTTCCCAATATAAAAGTTCACCGGGCATGACTTTCCCAATACAAAAGTTCACCGGGCACGACTTTCCCAATACAAAAGTTCACCGGAGATGACTTTCCCAATACAAAAGTTCACCGGAGATGACTTTCCCAATACAAAAGTTCACCGGCCATGACTTTCCCAATACAAAAGTTCACCGGAGATGACTTTCCCAATACAAAAGTTCACCGGGCATGACTTTCCCAATATAAAAGTTCACCGGGCATGACTTTCCCAATACAAAAGTTCACCGGAGATGACTTTCCCAATACAAAAGTTCACCGGAGATGACTTTTCCCATACAAAAGTTCACCGGAGATGACTTTCCCAATACAAAAGTTCACAGGGCATGACTTTCCCAAAACAAAAGTTCACCGGGCATGACTTTCCCAATACAAAAGTTCACCGGAGATGACTTTTCCCATACAAAAGTTCACCGGAGATGACTTTCCCAAAACAAAAGTTCACCGGAGATGACTTTCCCATACAAAAGTTCACCGGAGATGACTTTTCCCATACAAAAGTTCACCGGGCATGACTTTCCCAATACAAAAGTTCACCGGGCACGACTTTCCCAATACAAAAGTTCACCGGGCATGACTTTCCCAAAACAAAAGTTCACCGGAGATGACTTTCCCAATACAAAAGTTCACCGGGCATGACTTTCCCAAAACAAAAGTTCACCGGAGATGACTTTCCCAATACAAAAGTTCACCGGAGATGACTTTTCCCATACAAAAGTTCACCGGAGATGACTTTTCCCATACAAAAGTTCACCGGAGATGACTTTCCCAATACAAATGTTCACCGGAGATGACTTTCCCATACAAAAGTTCACCGGAGATGACTTTTCCCATACAAAAGTTCACCGGGCATGACTTTCCCAATACAAAAGTTCACCGGGCATGACTTTCCCAATACAAAAGTTCACCGGGCATGACTTTCCCAAAACAAAAGTTCACCGGGCATGACTTTCCCAATACAAAAGTTCACCGGAGATGACTTTCCCAATACAAAATTTCACCGGAGATGACTTTCCCAATACAAAAGTTCACCGGAGATGACTTTTCCCATACAAAAGTTCACCGGAGATGACATTCCCAATACAAAAGTTCACCGGGCATGACTTTCCCAATACAAAAGTTCACCGGGCACGACTTTCCCAATACAAAAGTTCACCGGGCATGACTTTCCCAAAACAAAAGTTCACCGGAGATGACTTTCCCAATACAAAAGTTCACCGGAGATGACTTTCCCAATACAAAAGTTCACCGGGCATGACTTTCCCAATACAAAAGTTCACCGGAGATGACTTTTCCCATACAAAAGTTCACCGGAGATGACTTTCCCAATACAAAAGTTCACCGGAGATGACTTTTCCCATACAAAAGTTCACCGGGCATGACTTTCCCAATACAAAAGTTCACCGGGCATGACTTTCCCAATACAAAAGTTCACCGGAGATGACTTTTCCCATACAAAAGTTCACCGGAGATGACTTTCCCAATACAAAAGTTCACCGGAGATGACTTTTCCCATACAAAAGTTCACCGGAGATGACTTTTCCCATACAAAAGTTCACCGGAGATGACTTTTCCCATACAAAAGTTCACCGGCATGACTTTCCCAATACAAAAGTTCACCGGGCATGACTTTCCCAATACAAAAGTTCACCGGAGATGACTTTTCCCATACAAAAGTTCACCGGGCATGACTTTCCCAATACAAAAGTTCACCGGGCATGACTTTCCCAATACAAAAGTTCACCGGAGATGACTTTTCCCATACAAAAGTTCACCGGAGATGACTTTCCCAATACAAAAGTTCACCGGATATGACTTTTCCCATACAAAAGTTCACCGGAGATGACTTTCCCAATACAAAAGTTCACCGGAGATGACTTTCCCAATACAAAAGTTCACCGGAGATGACTTTTCCCATACAAAAGTTCACCGGAGATGACTTTCCCAATACAAAAGTTCACCGGAGATGACTTTTCCCATAAAAAGTTCACCGGAGATGACTTTCCCAATACAAAAGTTCACCGGAGATGACTTTTCCCATACAAAAGTTCACCGGAGATGACTTTCCCAATACAAAAGTTCACCGGAGATGACTTTTCCCATACAAAAGTTCACCGGGCATGACTTTCCCAATACAAAAGTTCACCGGAGATGACTTTCCCAATACAAAAGTTCACCGGAGATGACTTTCCCAATATAAAATTTCACCGGGCATGACTTTCCCAATACAAAAGTTCACCGGAGATGACTTTCCCAATACAAAAGTTCACCGGAGATGACTTTTCCCATACAAAAGTTCACCGGAGATGACTTTCCCAATACAAAAGTTCACCGGAGATGACTTTCCCAATACAAAAGTTCACCGGAGATGACTTTTCCCATACAAAATTTCACCGGAGATGACTTTCCCAATACAAAAGTTCACCGGAGATGACTTTTCCCATACAAAAGTTCACCGGAGATGACTTTCCCATACAAAAGTTCACCGGAGATGACTTTTCCCATACAAAAGTTCACCGGAGATGACTTTCCCAATACAAAAGTTCACCGGAGATGACTTTCCCAATACAAAAGTTCACCGGGCATGACTTTCCCAATACAAAAGTTCACCGGAGATGATTTTTCCCATACAAAAGTTCACCGGAGATGACTTTTCCCATACAAAAGTTCACCGGGCATGACTTTCCCAATACAAAAGTTCACCGGGCATGACTTTCCCAATACAAAAGTTCACCGGAGATGACTTTCCCAATACAAAAGTTCACCGGAGATGACTTTCCCAATACAAAAGTTCACCGGAGATGACTTTTCCCATACAAAAGTTCACCGGAGATGACTTTCCCAATACAAAAGTTCACCGGGCATGACTTTCCCAATACAAAAGTTCACCGGAGATGACTTTTCCCATACAAAAGTTCACCGGGCATGACTTTCCCAATACAAAAGTTCACCGGAGATGACTTTCCCAATACAAAAGTTCACCGGAGATGACTTTTCCCATACAAAAGTTCACCGGGCATGACTTTCCCAATACAAAAGTTCACCGGGCATGACTTTCCCAATACAAAAGTTCACCGGAGATGACTTTTCCCATACAAAAGTTCACCGGGCATGACTTTCCCAATACAAAAGTTCACCGGAGATGACTTTTCCCATACAAAAGTTCACCGGAGATGACTTTCCCAATACAAAAGTTCACCGGAGATGACTTTTCCCATACAAAAGTTCACCGGAGATGACTTTCCCAATACAAAGTTCACCGGAAATGACTTTCCCAATACAAAAGTTCACCGGAGATGACTTTTCCCATACAAAAGTTCACCGGAGATGACTTTCCCAATACAAAAGTTCACCGGAGATGACTTTTCCCATAAAAAGTTCACCGGAGATGACTTTCCCAATACAAAAGTTCACCGGAGATGACTTTTCCCATACAAAAGTTCACCGGAGATGACTTTCCCAATACAAAAGTTCACCGGAGATAACTTTTCCCATACAAAAGTTCACCGGGCATGACTTTCCCAATACAAAAGTTCACCGGAGATGACTTTCCCAATACAAAAGTTCACCGGAGATGACTTTCCCAATATAAAAGTTCACCGGGCATGACTTTCCCAATACAAAAGTTCACCGGAGATGACTTTCCCAATACAAAAGTTCACCGGAGATGACTTTTCCCATACAAAAGTTCACCGGAGATGACTTTCCCAATACAAAAGTTCACCGGAGATGACTTTTCCCATACAAAAGTTCACCGGAGATGACTTTCCCAATACAAAAGTTCACCGGAGATGACTTTCCCAATACAAAAGTTCACCGGAGATGACTTTTCCCATACAAAAGTTCACCGGAGATGACTTTCCCAATACAAAAGTTCACCGGAGATGACTTTCCCAATACAAAAGTTCACCGGAGATGACTTTTCCCATACAAAAGTTCACCGGAGATGACTTTCCCAATACAAAAGTTCACCGGAGATGACTTTTCCCATACAAAAGTTCACCGGAGATGACTTTCCCATACAAAAGTTCACCGGAGATGACTTTTCCCATACAAAAGTTCACCGGAGATGACTTTCCCAATACAAAAGTTCACCGGAGATGACTTTCCCAATACAAAAGTTCACCGGGCATGACTTTCCCAATACAAAAGTTCACCGGAGATGATTTTTCCCATACAAAAGTTCACCGGAGATGACTTTTCCCATACAAAAGTTCACCGGGCATGACTTTCCCAATACAAAAGTTCACCGGCATGACTTTCCCAATACAAAAGTTCACCGGAGATGTCTTTCCCAATACAAAAGTTCACCGGAGATGACTTTCCCAATACAAAAGTTCACCGGAGATGACTTTTCCCATACAAAAGTTCACCGGAGATGACTTTCCCAATACAAAAGTTCACCGGAGATGACTTTCCCAATACAAAAGTTCACCGAGATGACTTTTCCCATACAAAAGTTCACCGGAGATGACTTTCCCAATACAAAAGTTCACCGGAGATGACTTTTCCCATACAAAAGTTCACCGGAGATGACTTTCCCATACAAAAGTTCACCGGAGATGACTTTCCCAATACAAAAGTTCACCGGAGATGACTTTTCCCATACAAAAGTTCACCGGAGATGACTTTCCCAATACAAAAGTTCACCGGAGATGACTTTCCCAATACAAAAGTTCACCGGAGATGACTTTTCCCATACAATAGTTCACCGGGCATGACTTTCCCAATACAAAAGTTCACCGGAGATGACTTTTCCATACAAAAGTTCACCGGAGATGACTTTTCCCATACAAAAGTTCACCGGAGATGACTTTTCCCATACAAAAGTTCACCGGAGATGACTTTTCCCATACAAAAGTTCACCGGAGATGACTTTTCCAATACAAAAGTTCACCGGAGATGACTTTCCCAATACAAAAGTTCACCGGAGATGACTTTTCCCATACAAAAGTTCACCGGAGATGACTTTCCAATACAAAAGTTTACCGGAGATGACTTTTCCCATACAAAAGTTCACCGGAGATGACTTTCCCAATACAAAAGTTCACCGGAGATGACTTTTCCCATACAAAAGTTCACCGGGCATGACTTTCCCAATACAAAAGTTCACCGGAGATGACTTTCCCAATACAAAAGTTCACCGGAGATGACTTTCCCAATATAAAAGTTCACCGGGCATGACTTTCCCAATACAAAAGTTCACCGGAGATGACTTTCCCAATACAAAAGTTCACCGGAGATGACTTTTCCCAATACAAAAGTTCACCGGAGATGACTTTTCCCATACAAAAGTTCACCGGAGATGACTTTCCCATACAAAAGTTCACCGGAGATGACTTTTCCCATACAAAAGTTCACCGGAGATGACTTTCCCAATACAAAAGTTCACCGGAGATGACTTTCCCAATACAAAAGTTCACCGGGCATGACTTTCCCAATACAAAAGTTCACCGGAGATGATTTTTCCCATACAAAAGTTCACCGGAGATGACTTTTCCCATACAAAAGTTCACCGGGCATGACTTTCCCAATACAAAAGTTCACCGGGCATGACTTTCCCAATACAAAAGTTCACCGGAGATGACTTTCCCAATACAAAAGTTCACCGGAGATGACTTTCCCAATACAAAAGTTCACCGGAGATGACTTTTCCCATACAAAAGTTCACCGGAGATGACTTTCCCAATACAAAAGTTCACCGGAGATGACTTTCCCAATACAAAAGTTCACCGGAGATGACTTTTCCCATACAAAAGTTCACCGGAGATGACTTTCCCAATACAAAAGTTCACCGGAGATGACTTTTCCCATATAAAAGTTCACCGGAGATGACTTTCCCATACAAAAGTTCACCGGAGATGACTTTCCCAATACAAAAGTTCACCGGAGATGACTTTTCCCATACAAAAGTTCACCGGAGATGACTTTCCCAATACAAAAGTTCACCGGAGATGACTTTCCCAATACAAAAGTTCACCGGAGATGACTTTTCCCATACAAAAGTTCACCGGGGATGACTTTTCCCATACAAAAGTTCACCGGAGATGACTTTTCCCATACAAAAGTTCACCGGAGATGACTTTTCCCATACAAAAGTTCACCGGAGATGACTTTTCCCATACAAAAGTTCACCGGAGATGACTTTTCCCATACAAAAGTTCACCGGAGATGACTTTCCCAATACAAAAGTTCACCGGAGATGACTTTTCCCATACAAAAGTTCACCGGAGATGACTTTCCCAATACAAAAGTTTACCGGAGATGACTTTTCCCATACAAAAGTTCACCGGAGATGACTTTCCCAATACAAAAGTTCACCGGAGATGACTTTTCCCATACAAAAGTTCACCGGGCATGACTTTCCCAATACAAAAGTTCACCGGAGATGACTTTCCCAATACAAAAGTTCACCGGAGATGACTTTCCCAATATAAAAGTTCACCGGGCATGACTTTCCCAATACAAAAGTTCACCGGAGATGACTTTCCCAATACAAAAGTTCACCGGAGATGACTTTTCCCATACAAAAGCTCACCGGAGATGACTTTTCCCATACAAAAGTTCACCGGAGATGACTTTTCCCATACAAAAGTTCACCGGAGATGACTTTCCCAATACAAAAGTTCACCGGAGATGACTTTCCCAATACAAAAGTTCACCGGAGATGACTTTTCCCATACTAAAGTTCACCGGAGATGACTTTCCCAATACAAAAGTTCACCGGGCATGACTTTCCCAACATAAAAGTTCGCCGGAAATGACTTTCCCATACAAAAGTTCACCGGAGATGACTTTCCCAATACAAAAGTTCACCGGGCACGACTTTCCCAATACAAAAGTTCACCGGAGATGACTTTCCCAATATAAAAGTTCACCGGGCATGACTTTCCCAATACAAAAGTTCACCGGGCACGACTTTCCCAATACAAAAGTTCACCGGGCATGACTTTCCCAATACAAAAGTTCACCGGGCATGGCTTTCCCAATACAAAAGTTCACCGGGCATGACTTTCCCAATACAAAAGTTCACCGGAGATGACTTTTCCCATACAAAAGTTCACCGGGGATGACTTTCCCAATACAAAAGTTCACCGGAGATGACTTTTCCCATACAAAAGTTCACCGGAGATGACTTTCCCAATACAAAAGTTCACCGGAGATGACTTTTCCCATACAAAAGTTCACCGGAGATGACTTTCCCAATACAAAAGTTCACCGGAGATGACTTTTCCCATACAAAAGTTCACCGGAGATGACTTTCCCAATACAAAAGTTCACCGGGCATGACTTTCCCAAAACAAAAGTTCACCGGGCATGACTTTCCCAATACAAAAGTTCACCGGAGATGACTTTCCCAATACAAAAGTTCACCGGAGATGACTTTTCCCATACAAAAGTTCACCGGGCATGACTTTCCCAATACAAAAGTTCACCGGGCATGACTTTTCCCAATACAAAAGTTCACCGGGCATGACTTTCCCAATACAAAAGTTCACCGGAGATGACTTTCCCAATACAAAAGTTCACCGGGCATGACTTTCCCAATACAAAAGTTCACCGGGCATGACTTTCCCAATACAATAGTCCACCGGGCATGACTTTCCTAATACAAAAGTTCACCGGGCATGACTTTTCCAATATAAAAGTTCACCGGAGATGACTTTCCCAATACAAAAGTTCACCGGGCATGACTTTCCCAATACAAAAGTTCACCGGGCATGACTTTCCCAATACAAAAGTTCACGGGAGATGACTTTCCCAATACAAAAGTTCACCGGAGATGACTTTTCCCATACAAAAGTTCACCGGAGATGACTTTCCTAATACAAAAGTTCACCGGAGATGACTTTCCCAATACAAAAGTTCACCGGGCATGACTTTCCAATACAAAAGTTCACCGGGCATGACTTTCCCAATACAATAGTTCACCGGGCATGACTTTCCCAATACAAAAGTTCACCGGGCATGACTTTTCCAATATAAAAGTTCACCGGAGATGACTTTCCCAATACAAAAGTTCACCGGGCATGACTTTCCCAATACAAAAGTTCACCGGGCATGACTTTCCATACAAAAGTTCACCGGGCATGACTTTTCCCATACAAAAGTTCACCGGAGATGACTTTCCCAATACAAAAGTTCACCGGAGATGACTTTCCCAATACAAAAGTTCACCGGAGATGACTTTCCCAATACAAAAGTTCACCGGAGATGACTTTTCCCATACAAAAGTTCACCGGAGATGACTTTCCCAATACAAAAGTTCACCGGAGATGACTTTTCCCATACAAAAGTTCACCGGAGATGACTTTTCCCATACAAAATTTCACCGGGCATGACTTTCCCAATACAAAAGTTCACCGGGCATGACTTTCCCAATACAAAAGTTCACCGGGCATGACTTTCCCAATACAAAAGTTCACCGGAGATGACTTTCCCAATACAAAAGATCACCGGGCATGACTTTCCCAATACAAAAGTTCACCGGGCATGACTTTCCCAATACAATAGTTCACCGGGGCATGACTTTCCCAATACAAAAGTTCACCGGGCATGACTTTTCCAATATAAAAGTTCACCGGAGATGACTTTCCCAATACAAAAGTTCACCGGGGCATGACTTTCCCAATACAAAAGTTCACCGGGCATGACTTTCCCAATACAAAAGTTCACCGGAGATGACTTTCCCAATACAAAAGTTCACCGGAGATGAACTTTTCCCATACAAAAGTTCACCGGAGATGACTTTCCTAATACAAAAGTTCACCGGAGATGACTTTCCCAATACAAAAGTTCACCGGGCATGACTTTCCCAATACAAAAGTTCACCGGGCATGACTTTCCCAATACAATAGTTCACCGGGCATGACTTTCCCAATACAAAAGTTCACCGGGCATGACTTTTCCAATATAAAAGTTCACCGGAGATGACTTTCCCAATACAAAAGTTCACCGGGCATGACTTTCCCAATACAAAAGTTCACCGGGCATGACTTTCCCAATACAAAAGTTCACCGGGCATGACTTTTCCCATACAAAAGTTCACCGGAGATGACTTTCCCAATACAAAAGTTCACCGGAGATGACTTTCCCAATACAAAAGTTCACCGGAGATGACTTTTCCCATTCAAAAGTTCACCGGAGATGACTTTCCCAATACAAAAGTTCACCGGAGATGACTTTTCCCATACAAAAGTTCACCGGAGATGACTTTCCCAATACAAAAGTTCACCGGAGATGACTTTTCCCATACAAAAGTTCACCGGAGATGACTTTTCCCATACAAAAGTTCACCGGAGATGACTTTCCAATATAAAAGTTCACCGGGCATGACTTTCCCAATACAAAAGTTCACCGAAGATGACTTTCCCAATACAAAAGTTCACCGGAGATGACTTTTCCCATACAAAAGTTCACCGGAGATGACTTTCCCAATACAAAAGTTCACCGGAGATGACTTTCCCATACAAAAGTTCACCGGAGATGACTTTTCCCATACAAAAGTTCACCGGGCATGACTTTCCCAATACAAAAGTTCACCGGGCATGACTTTCCCAATACAAAAGTTCACCGGGCATGACTTTTCCAATATAAAAGTTCACCGGAGATGACTTTCCCAATACAAAAGTTCACCGGGCATGACTTTCCCAATACAAAAGTTCACCGGGCATGACTTTCCCAATACAAAAGTTCACCGGAGATGACTTTCCCAATACAAAAGTTCACCGGAGATAACTTTTCCCATACAAAAGTTCACCGGAGATGACTTTCCCAATACAAAAGTTCACCGGAGATGACTTTCCCAATACAAAAGTTCACCGGGCATGACTTTCCCAATACAAAAGTTCACCGGGCATGACTTTCCCAATACAATAGTTCACCGGGCATGACTTTCCCAATACAAAAGTTCAACGGGCATGACTTTTCCAATATAAAAGTTCACCGGAGATGACTTTCCCAATACAAAAGTTCACCGGGCATGACTTTCCCAATACAAAAGTTCACCGGGCATGACTTTCCCAATACAAAAGTTCGCCGGGCATGACTTTCCCAATACAAAAGTTCACCGGGCACGACTTGCCCAATACAAAAGTTCACCGGAGATGACTTTTCCCATACAAAAGTTCACCGGGCATGACTTTCCCAATACAAAAGTTCACCGGGCATGACTTTCCCAAAACAAAAGTTCACCGGGCATGACTTTCCCAATACAAAAGTTCACCGGAGATGACTTTCCCAATACAAAAGTTCACCGGAGATGACTTTCCCAATACAAAAGTTCACCGGAGATGACTTTTCCAATACAAAAGTTCACCGGAGATGACTTTTCCCATACAAAAGTTCACCGGAGATGACTTTCCCAATACAAAAGTTCACCGGGCATGACTTTCCCAAAACAAAAGTTCACCGGGCATGACTTTCCCAATACAAAAGTTCACCGGAGATGACTTTCCCAATACAAAAGTTCACCGGAGATGACTTTTCCCATACAAAAGTTCACCGGAGATGACTTTCCCAATACAAGAGTTCACCGGAGATGACTTTTCCCATACAAAAGTTCACCGGAGATGACTTTCCCAATACAAAAGTTCACCGGAGATGACTTTTCCCATACAAAAGTTCACCGGAGATGACTTTTCCCATACAAAAGTCCACCGGAGATGACTTTCCCAATACAAAAGTTCACCGGAGATGACTTTTCCCATACAAAAGTTCACCGGGCATGACTTTCCCAATACAAAAGTTCACCGGGCATGACTTTCCCAATACAAAAGTTCACCGGGCATGACTTTCCCAATACAAAAGTTCACCGGAGATGACTTTCCCAATACAAAAGTTCACCGGGCATGACTTTCCCAATACAAAAGTTCACCGGGCATGACTTTCCCAATACAATAGTTCACCGGGCATGACTTTCCCAATACAAAAGTTCACCGGGCATGACTTTTCCAATATAAAAGTTCACCGGAGATGACTTTCCCAATACAAAAGTTCACCGGGCATGACTTTCCCAATACAAAAGTTCACCGGGCATGACTTTCCCAATACAAAAGTTCACCGGAAATGACTTTCCCAATACAAAAGTTCACCGGAGATGACTTTTCCCATACAAAAGTTCACCGGAGATGACTTTCCTAATACAAAAGTTCACCGGAGATGACTTTCCCAATACAAAAGTTCACCGGGCATGACTTTCCCAATACAAAAGTTCACCGGGCATGACTTTCCCAATACAATAGTTCACCGGGCATGACTTTCCCAATACAAAAGTTCACCGGGCATGACTTTTCCAATATAAAAGTTTACCGGAGATGACTTTCCCAATACAAAAGTTCACCGGGCATGACTTTCCCAATACAAAAGTTCACCGGGCATGACTTTCCCAATACAAAAGTTCACCGGGCATGACTTTTCCCATACAAAAGTTCACCGGAGATGACTTTCCCAATACAAAAGTTCACCGGAGATGACTTTCCCAATACAAAAGTTCACCGGAGATGACTTTTCCCATACAAAAGTTCACCGGAGATGACTTTCCCAATATAAAAGTTCACCGGAGATGACTTTTCCCATACAAAAGTTCACCGGAGATGACTTTCCCAATACAAAAGTTCACCGGATATGACTTTTCCCACACAAAAGTTCACCGGAGATGACTTTCCCAATACAAAAGTTCACCGGAGATGACTTTCCCAATACAAAAGTTCACCGGAGATGACTTTCCCCATACAAAAGTTCACCGGAGATGACTTTCCCAATACAAAAGTTCACCGGAGATGACTTTCCCAATACAAAAGTTCACCGGATATGACTTTTCCCCACACAAAAGTTCACCGGAGATGACTTTCCCAATACAAAAGTTCACCGGAGATGACTTTCCCCAATATAAAAGTTCACCGGAGATGACTTTTCCCATACAAAAGTTCACCGGAGATGACTTTCCCAATACAAAAGTTCACCGGATATGACTTTTCCCACACAAAAGTTCACCGGAGATGACTTTCCCAATACAAAAGTTCACCGGAGATGACTTTCCCAATACAAAAGTTCACCGGGCATGACTTTCCCAATACAAAAGTTCACCGGGCATGACTTTTCCCATACAAAAGTTCACCGGAGATGACTTTCCCAATACAAAAGTTCACCGGACATGACTTTTCCCATACAAAAGTTCACCGGAGATGACTTTTCCCATACAAAAGTTCACCGGAGATGACTTTCCCAATATAAAAGTTCACCGGAGATGACTTTTCCCATACAAAAGTTCACCGGAGATGACTTTCCCAATACAAAAGTTCACCGGATATGACTTTTCCCACACAAAAGTTCACCGGAGATGACTTTCCCAATACAAAAGTTCACCGGAGATGACTTTCCCAATACAAAAGTTCACCGGAGATGACTTTCCCCATACAAAAGTTCACCGGAGATGACTTTCCCAATACAAAAGTTCACCGGAGATGACTTTCCCAATACAAAAGTTCACCGGAGATGACTTTTCCCATACAAAAGTTCACCGGAGATGACTTTCCCAATACAAAAGTTCACCGGAGATGACTTTTCCCATACAAAAGTTCACCGGAGATGACTTTCCCAATACAAAAGTTCACCGGAGATGACTTTTCCCATACAAAAGTTCACCGGAGATGACTTTTCCCATACAAAAGTTCACCGGAGATGACTTTTCCCATACAAAAGTTCACCGGAGATGAATTTCCCAATACAAAAGTTCACCGGAGATGACTTTCCCAATACAAAAGTTCACCGGAGATGACTTTTCCCATACAAAAGTTCACCGGAGATGACTTTCCCAATATAAAAGTTCACCGGGCATGACTTTCCCAATACAAAAGTTCACCGGAGATGACTTTCCCAATACAAAAGTTCACCGGGATGACTTTTCCCATACAAAAGTTCACCGGAGATGACTTTCCCAATACAAAAGTTCACCGGGCACGACTTTCCCAATACAAAAGTTCACCGGGCATGACTTTCCCAATACAAATGTTCACCGGGCATGACTTTCCCAATACAAAAGTTCACCGGAGATGACTTTTCCCATACAAAAGTTCACCGGGCATGACTTTCCCAATACAAAAGTTCACCGGAGATGACTTTTCCCATACAAAAGTTCACCGGAGATGACTTTCCCAATACAAAAGTTCACCGGAGATGACTTTCCCAATACAAAAGTTCACCGGAGATGACTTTTCCCATACAAAAGTTCACCGGAGATGACTTTCCCAATACAAAAGTTCACCGGAGATGACTTTCCCAATACAAAAAGTTCACCGGAGATGACTTTTCCCATACAAAAGTTCACCGGAGATGACTTTCCCAATACAAAAGTTCACCGGAGATGACTTTTCCCATACAAAAGTTCACCGGGCATGACTTTCCCAATACAAAAGTTCACCGGAGATGACTTTTCCCATACAAAAGTTCACCGGAGATGACTTTCCCAATACAAAAGTTCACCGGAGATGACTTTCCCAATACAAAAGTTCACCGGAGATGACTTTTCCCATACAAAAGTTCACCGGAGATGACTTTCCCAATACAAAAGTTCACCGGAGATGACTTTCCCAATACAAAAGTTCACCGGAGATGACTTTTCCCAATACAAAAGTTCACCGGAGATGACTTTCCCAATACAAAAGTTCACCGGAGATGACTTTTCCCATACAAAAGTTCACCGGAGATGACTTTCCCAATACGAAAGTTCACCAGAGATGACTTTTCCCATACAAAAGTTCACCGGAGATGACTTTTCCCATACAAAAGTTCACCGGAGATGACTTTCCCAATACAAAAGTTCACCGGAGATGACTTTCCCAATACAAAAGTTCACCGGAGATGACTTTTCCCATACAAAAGTTCACCGGAGATGACTTTCCCAATACAAAAGTTCACCGGAGATGACTTTTCCCATACAGAAGTTCACCGGAGATGACTTTTCCCATACAAAAGTTCACCGGAGATGACTTTCCCAATACAAAAGTTCACCGGAGATGACTTTTCCCATACAAAAGTTCACCGGAGATGACTTTCCCAATACAAAAGTTCACCGGAGATGACTTTCCCAATACAAAAGTTCACCGGAGATGATTTTTTCCATACAAAAGTTCACCGGAGATGACTTTTCCCATACAAAAGTTCACCGGGCATGACTTTCCTAATACAAAAGTTCACCGGGCATGACTTTCCCAAAACAAAGTTCACCGGGCATGACTTTCCCAATACAAAAGTTCACCGGAGATGACTTTCCCAATACAAAAGTTCACCGGAGATGACTTTTCCCATACAAAAGTTCACCGGAGATGACTTTCCCAATACAAAAGTTCACCGGAGATGACTTTTCCCATACAAAAGTTCACCGGAGATGACTTTCCCAATACAAAAGTTCACCGGAGATGACTTTCCCAATACAAAAGTTCACCGGGCATGACTTTCCCAATACAAAAGTTCACCGGGCATGACTTTCCCAATACAAAAGTTCACCGGAGATGACTTTTCCCATACAAAAGTTCACCGGAGATGACTTTCCCAATACAAAAGTTCACCGGAGATGACTTTTCCCATACAAAAGTTCACCGGAGATGACTTTCCCAACACAAAAGTTCACCGGAGATGACTTTTCCCATACAAAAGTTCACCGGAGATGACTTTCCCAATACAAAAGTTCACCGGAGATGAGTTTCCCAATACGAAAGTTCACCGGAGATGACTTTTCCCATACAAAAGTTCACCGGAGATGACTTTTCCCATACAAAAGTTCACCGGAGATGACTTTCCCAATACAAAAGTTCACCGGAGATGACTTTCCCAATACAAAAGTTCACCGGAGATGACTTTTCCCATACAAAAGTTCACCGGAGATGACTTTCCCAATACAAAAGTTTCACCGGAGATGACTTTTCCCATACAGAAGTTCACCGGAGATGACTTTTCCCATACAAAAGTTCACCGGAGATGACTTTCCCAATACAAAAGTTCACCGGAGATGACTTTTCCCATACAAAAGTTCACCGGAGATGACTTTCCCAATACAGAAGTTCACCGGAGATGACTTTCCCAATACAAAAGTTTACCGGAGATGACTTTTCCCATACAAAAGTTCACCGGAGATGACTTTTCCCATACAAAAGTTCACCGGGCATGACTTTCCCAATACAAAAGTTCACCGGGCATGACTTTCAGAAAACAAAGTTCACCGGGCATGACTTTCCCAATACAAAAGTTCACCGGAGATGACTTTCCCAATACAAAAGTTCACCGGAGATGACTTTTCCCATACAAAAGTTCAGCGGAGATGACTTTTCCCATACAAAAGTTCACCGGAGATGACTTTCCCAATACAAAAGTTCACCGGAGATGACTTTTCCCATACAAAAGTTCACCGGAGATGACTTTCCCAATACAAAAGTTCACCGGAGATGACTTTTCCCATACAAAAGTTCACCGGAGATGACTTTCCCAATACAAAAGTTCACCGGAGATGACTTTCCCAATACAAAAGTTCACCGGGCATGACTTTCCCAATACAAAAGTTCACCGGGCATGACTTTCCCAATACAAAAGTTCACCGGAGATGACTTTTCCCATACAAAAGTTCACCGGAGATGACTTTCCCAATACAAAAGTTCACCGGAGATGACTTTTCCCATACAAAAGTTCACCGGAGATGACTTTCCCAACACAAAAGTTCACCGGAGATGACTTTTCCCATACAAAAGTTCACCGGAGATGACTTTCCCAATACAAAAGTTCACCGGAGATGACTTTCCCAATACAAAAGTTCACCGGGCATGACTTTCCCAATACAAAAGTTCACCGGGCATGACTTTCCCAATACAATAGTTCACCGGGCATGACTTTCCCAATACAAAAGTTCACCGGGCATGACTTTTCCAATATAAAAGTTCACCGGAGATGACTTTCTCAATACAAAAGTTCACCGGGCATGACTTTCCCAATACAAAAGTTCACCGGGCATGACTTTCCCAATACAATAGTTCACCGGGCATGACTTTCCCAATACAAAAGTTCACCGGGCATAACTTTTCCAATACAAAAGTTCGCCGGGCATGACTTTCCCAATATAAAAGTTCACCGGAGATGACTTTCCCAATACAAAAGTTCACCGGGCATGACTTTCCCAATACAAAAGTTCGCCGGGCATGACTTTCCCAATACAAAAGTTCACCGGAGATGACTTTCCCAATACAAAAGTTCACCGGAGATGACTTTTCCCATACAAAAGTTCACCGGAGATGACTTTCCCAATACAAAAGTTCACCGGAGATGACTTTTCCCAAACAAAAGTTCACCGGAGATGACTTTTCCCATACAAAAGTTCACCGGAGATGACTTTCCCAATACAAAAGTTCACCGGAGATGACTTTTCCCATACAAAAGTTCACCGGAGATGACTTTCCCAATACAAAAGTTCACCGGAGATGACTTTTCCCATACAAAAGTTCACCGGAGATGACTTTCCCAATACAAAAGTTCACCGGAGATGACTTTTCCCATACAAAAGTTCACCGGAGATGACTTTCCCAAAACAAAAGTTCACCGGAGATGACTTTCCCATACAAAAGTTCACCGGAGATGACTTTTGCCATACAAAAGTTCACCGGAGATGACTTTCCCAATACAAAAGTTCACCGGAGATGACTTTCCCAATACAAAAGTTCACCGGAGATGACTTTTCCCATACAAAAGTTTACCGGAGATGACTTTCCCAAAACAAAAGTTCACCGGAGATGACTTTCCCATACAAAAGTTCACCGGAGATGACTTTTCCCATACAAAAGTTCACCGGGCATGACTTTCCCAATACAAAAGTTCACCGGGCACGACTTTCCCAATACAAAAGTTCACCGGGCATGACTTTCCCAAAACAAAAGTTCACCGGAGATGACTTTCCCAATACAAAAGTTCACCGGAGATGACTTTCCCAAAACAAAAGTTCACCGGAGATGACTTTCCCAATACAAAAGTTCACCGGAGATGACTTTTCCCATACAAAAGTTCACCGGAGATGACTTTCCCAATACAAAAGTTCACCGGAGATGACTTTTCCCATACAAAAGTTCACCGGAGATGACTTTCCCAATACAAAAGTTCACCGGAGATGACTTTTCCCATACAAAAGTTCACCGGAGATGACTTTCCCAATACAAAAGTTCACCGGAGATGACTTTCCCAATACAAAAGTTCACCGGAGATGACTTTCCCAATACAAAAGTTCACCGGAGATGACTTTTCCCATACAAAAGTTCACCGGAGATGACTTTCCCAATACAAAAGTTCACCGGAGATGACTTTCCCAAAACAAAAGTTCACCGGAGATGACTTTCCCAATACAAAAGTTCACCGGAGATGACTTTTCCCATACAAAAGTTCACCGGAGATGACTTTTCCCATACAAAAGTTCACCGGGCATGACTTTCCCAATACAAAAGTTCACCGGGCATGACTTTCCCAAAACAAAAGTTCACCGGGCATGACTTTCCCAATACAAAAGTTCACCGGAGATGACTTTCCCAATACAAAAGTTCACCGGAGATGACTTTTCCCATACAAAAGTTCACCGGAGATGACTTTCCCAATACAAAAGTTCACCGGAGATGACTTTTCCCATACAAACGTTCACCGGAGATGACTTTCCCAATACAAAAGTTCACCGGAGATGACTTTTCCCATACAAAAGTTCACCGGAGATGACTTTCCCAATACAAAAGTTCACCGGGCATGACTTTCCCAATACAAAAGTTCACCGGGCATGACTTTCCCAATACAAAAGTTCACCGGGCATGACTTTCCCAATACAAAAGTTCACCGGAGATGACTTTTCCCATACAAAAGTTCACCGGAGATGACCTTCCCAATACAAAAGTTCACCGGAGATGACATTTCCCATACAAAAGTTCACCGGAGATGACTTTCCCAATACAAAAGTTCACCGGAGATGACTTTTCCCATACAAAAGTTCACCGGAGATGACTTTCCCAATACAAAAGTTCACCGGAGATGACTTTCCCAATACAAAAGTTCACCGGGCATGACTTTCCCAATACAAAAGTTCACCGGGCATGACTTTCCCAATACAATAGTTCACCGGGCATGACTTTCCCAATACAAAAGTTCACCGGGCATGACTTTTCCAATATAAAAGTTCACCGGAGATGACTTTCCCAATACAAAAGTTCACCGGGCATGACTTTCCCAATACAAAAGTTCACCGGGCATGACTTTCCCAATACAAAAGTTCACCGGGCATGACTTTCCCAATACAATAGTTCACCGGGCATGACTTTCCCAATACAAAAGTTCACCGGGCATGACTTTTCCAATATAAAAGTTCACCGGAGATGACTTTCCCAATACAAAAGTTCACCGGGCATGACTTTCCCAATACAAAAGTTCACCGGGCATGACTTTCCCAATACAAAAGTTCACCGGGCATGACTTTCCCAATACAAAAGTTCGCCGGGCATGACTTTCCCAATATAAAAGTTCACCGGAGATGACTTTCCCAATACAAAAGTTCACCGGGCATGACTTTCCCAATACAAAAGTTCGCCGGGCATGACTTTCCCAATACAAAAGTTCACCGGAGATGACTTTCCCAATACAAAAGTTCACCGGAGATGACTTTTCCCATACAAAAGTTCACCGGAGATGACTTTCCCAATACAAAAGTTCACCGGAGATGACTTTTCCCATACAAAAGTTCACCGGAGATGACTTTTCCCATACAAAAGTTCACCGGAGATGACTTTCCCAATACAAAAGTTCACCGGAGATGACTTTTCCCATACAAAAGTTCACCGGAGATGACTTTCCCAATACAAAAGTTCACCGGAGATGACTTTTCCCATACAAAAGTTCACCGGAGATGACTTTCCCAATACAAAAGTTCACCGGAGATGACTTTTCCCATACAAAAGTTCACCGGAGATGACTTTCCCAAAACAAAAGTTCACCAGAGATGACTTTCCCATACAAAAGTTCACCGGAGATGACTTTTGCCATACAAAAGTTCACCGGAGATGACTTTCCCAATACAAAAGTTCACCGGAGATGACTTTCCCAATACAAAAGTTCACCGGAGATGACTTTTCCCATACAAAAGTTCACCGGAGATGACTTTCCCAAAACAAAAGTTCACCGGAGATGACTTTCCCATACAAAAGTTCACCGGAGATGACTTTTCCCATACAAAAGTTCACCGGGCATGACTTTCCCAATACAAAAGTTCACCGGGCACGACTTTCCCAATACAAAAGTTCACCGGGCATGACTTTCCCAAAACAAAAGTTCACCGGAGATGACTTTCCCAATACAAAAGTTCACCGGAGATGACTTTCCCAAAACAAAAGTTCACCGGAGATGACTTTCCCAATACAAAAGTTCACCGGAGATGACTTTTCCCATACAAAAGTTCACCGGAGATGACTTTTCCCATACAAAAGTTCACCGGAGATGACTTTCCCAATACAAAAGTTCACCGGAGATGACTTTCCCATACAAAAGTTCACCGGAGATGACTTTTCCCATACAAAAGTTCACCGGGCATGACTTTCCCAATACAAAAGTTCACCGGGCATGACTTTCCCAATACAAAAGTTCACCGGGCATGACTTTCCCAAAACAAAAGTTCACCGGGCATGACTTTCCCAATACAAAAGTTCACCGGAGATGACTTTCCCCATACAAAAGTTCACCAGAGATGACTTTCCCAATACAAAAGTTCACCGGAGATGACTTTTCCCATACAAAAGTTCACCGGAGATGACTTTCCCAATACAAAAGTGCACCGGAGATGACTTTTCCCATACAAAAGTTCACCGGAGATGACTTTCCCAATACAAAAGTTCACCGGAGATGACTTTCCCAATACAAAAGTTCACCGGAGATGACTTTTCCCATACAAAAGTTCACCGGAGATGACTTTTCCCATACAAAAGTTCACCGGAGATGACTTTCCCAATACAAAAGTTCACCGGAGATGACTTTTCCCATACAAAAGTTCACCGGAGATGACTTTCCCAATACAAAAGTTCACCGGAGACGACTTTCCCAATACAAAAGTTCACCGGGCATGACTTTCCCAATACAAAAGTTCACCGGAGATGACTTTCCCAATACAAAAGTTCACCGGAGATGACTTTCCCAATACAAAAGTTCACCGGAGATGACTTTTCCCATACAAAAGTTCACCGGAGATGACTTTCCCAATACAAAAGTTCACCGGGCATGACTTTCCCAATACAAAAGTTCACCGGAGATGACTTTTCCCATACAAAAGTTCACCGGAGATGACTTTCCCAATACAAAAGTTCACCGGGCATGACTTTCCCAATACAAAAGTTCACCGGGCACGACTTTCCCAATACAAAAGTTCACCGGGCATGACTTTCCCAAAACAAAAGTTCACCGGGCATGACTTTCCCAATATAAAAGTTCACCGGAGATGACTTTCCCAATATAAAAGTTCACCGTGCATGACTTTCCCAATACAAAAGTTCACCGGAGATGACTTTTCCCATACAAAAGTTCACCGGAGATGACTTTCCCAATACAAAAGTTCACCGGAGATGACTTTCCCAATATAAAAGTTCACCGGGCATGACTTTCCCAATACAAAAGTTCAGCGGGCACGACTTTCCCAATACAAAAGTTCACCGGGCACGACTTTCCCAATACAAAAGTTCACCGGGCATGACTTTCCCAATACAAAAGTTCACCGGAGATGACTTTCCCAATACAAAAGTTCACCGGGCATGACTTTCCCAATATAAAAGTTCACCGGGCACGACTTTCCCAATACAAAACTTCACCGGGCATGACTTTCCCAATACAAAAGTTCACCGGAGATGACTTTCCCAATACAAAAGTTCACCGGGCATGACTTTCCCAATATAAAAGTTCACCGGGCATGACTTTCCCAATACAAAAGTTCACCGGGCATGACTTTTCCAAAACAAAAGTTCACCGGGCATGACTTTCCCAATACAAAAGTTCACCGGAGATGGCTTTTCCCATACAAAAGTTCACCGGAGATGACTTTCCCAAAACAAAAGTTCACCGGAGATGACTTTCCCATACAAAAGTTCACCGGAGATGACTTTTCCCATACAAAAGTTCACCGGGCATGACTTTCCCAATACAAAAGTTCACCGGAGATGACTTTCCCAATACAAAAGTTCACCGGGCATGACTTTCCCAATATAAAAGTTCACCGAACACGACTTTCCCAATACAAAAGTTCACCGGGCATGACTTTCCCAATACAAAAGTTCACCGGAGATGACTTTCCCAATACAAAAGTTCACCGGGCATGACTTTCCCAATATAAAAGTTCACCGGGCATGACTTTCCCAATATAAAAGTTCACCGGGCACGACTTTCCCAATACAAAAGTTCACCGGGCATGACTTTCCCAATACAAAAGTTCACCGGAGATGACTTTCCCAATACAAAAGATCACCGGAGATGACTTTCCCAATACAAAAGTTCACCGGAGATGACTTTCCCAATACAAAAGTTCACTGGAGATGACTTTCCCAATACAAAAGTTCACCGGAGATAACTTTTCCCATTCAAAAGTTCACCGGAGATGACTTTCCCAATACAAAAGTTCACCGGAGATGACTTTCCCAATACAAAAGTTCACCGGAGATGACTTTCCCAATACAAAAGTTCACCGGAGATGACTTTTCCCATACAAAAGATCACCGGAGATGACTTTCCCAATACAAAAGTTCACCGGAGATGACTTTCCCAATACAAAAGTTCACTGGAGATGACTTTCCCAATACAAAAGTTCACCGGAGATAACTTTTCCCATACAAAAGTTCACCGGAGATGACTTTCCCAATACAAAAGTTCACCGGAGATGACTTTCCCAATACAAAAGTTCACCGGAGATGACTTTTCCCATACAAAAGTTCACCGGAGATGACTTTCCCAATACAAAAGTTCACCGGGCATGACTTTCCCAAAACAAAAGTTCACCGGGCATGACTTTCCCAATACAAAAGTTCACCGGAGATGACTTTTCCCATACAAAAGTTCACCGGGCATGACTTTCCCAAAACAAAAGTTCACCGGAGATGACTTTCCCATACAAAAGTTCACCGGAGATGACTTTTCCCATACAAAAGTTCACCGGGCATGACTTTCCCAATACAAAAGTTCACCGGAGATGACTTTCCCAATACAAAAGTTCACCGGAGATGACTTTCCCAATACAAAAGTTTACCGGAGATGACTTTCCCAAAACAAAAGTTCACCGGAGATGACTTTCCCAATACAAAAGTTCACCGGGCATGACTTTCCCAAAACAAAAGTTCACCGGGCATGACTTTCCCAATACAAAAGTTCACCGGAGATTACTTTTCCCATACAAAAGTTCACCGGAGATGACTTTCCCAAAACAAAAGTTCACCGGAGATGACTTTCCCATACAAAAGTTCACCGGAGATGACTTTCCCAATACAAAAGTTCACCGGGCATGACTTTCCCAATACAAAAGTTCACCGGAGATGACTTTCCCAATACAAAAGTTCACCGGAGATGACTTTCCCAATACAAAAGTTCACCGGAGATGACTTTCCCAATACAAAAGTTCACCGGAGATGACTTTTCCCATACAAAAGTTCACCGGAGATGACTTTCCCAATATAAAAGTTCACCGGGCATGACTTTCCCAATACAAAAGTTCACCGGAGATGACTTTCCCAATACAAAAGTTCACCGGAGATGACTTTTCCCATACAAAAGTTCACCGGAGATGACTTTCCCAATACAAAAGTTCACCGGAGATGACTTTCCCAATATAAAAGTTCACCGGGCATGACTTTCCCAATACAAAAGTTAAACGGAGATGACTTTTCCCATACAAAAGTTCACCGGAGATGACTTTCCCAATACAAAAGTTCACCGGAGATGACTTTCCCAATACAAAAGTTCACCGGAGATGACTTTCCCAATACAAAAGTTCACCGGAGATGACTTTCCCAATACAAAAGTTCACTGGAGATGACTTTCCCAATACAAAAGTTCACCGGAGATGACTTTTCCCATACAAAAGTTCACCGGAGATGACTTTCCCAATACAAAAGTTCACCGGAGATGACTTTCCCAATACAAAAGTTCACCGGAGATGAATTTCCCAATACAAAAGTTCACCGGAGATGACTTTTCCCATACAAAAGTTCACCGGAGATGACTTTCCCAATACAAAAGTTCACCGGAGATGACTTTTCCCATACAAAAGTTCACCGGAGATGACTTTCCCAATACAAAAGTTCACCGGAGATGACTTTCCCAATACAAAAGTTCACCGGGCATGACATTCCCAATACAAAAGTTCACCGGGCACGACTTTCCCAATACAAAAGTTCACCGGGCATGACTTTCCCAATACAAAAGTTCACCGGGCATGACTTTCCCAATACAAAAGTTCACCGGAGATGACTTTTCCCATACAAAAGTTCACCGGAGATGACTTTTCCCATACAAAAGTTCACCGGAGATGACTTTCCCAATACAAAAGTTCACCGGACATGACTTTCCCAATACAAAAGTTCACCGGAGATGACTTTTCCCATAAAAAATTTCACCGGAGATGACTTTCCCAATACAAAAGTTCACCGGAGATGACTTTTCCCATACAAAAGTTCACCGGAGATGACTTTCCCAATACAAAAGTTCACCGGAGATGACTTTTCCCATACAAAAGTTCACCGGAGATGACTTTTCCCATACAAAAGTTCAACGGAGATGACTTTCCCAATACAAAAGTTCACCGGAGATGACTTTTCCCATACAAAAGTTCACCGGAGATGACTTTCCCAATACAAAAGTCCACCGGAGATGACTTTCCCAATACAAAAGTTCACCGGAGATGACTTTTCCCATACAAAAGTTCACCGGAGATGACTTTCCCAATACAAAAGTTCACCGGAGATGACTTTTCCCATACAAAAGTTCTCCGGAGATGACTTTCCCAATACAAAAGTTCACCGGAGATGACTTTCCCAATACAAAAGTTCACCGGAGATGACTTTTCCCATACAAAAGTTCACCGGAGATGACTTTCCCAATACAAAAGTTCACCGGGCATGACTTTCCCAAAACAAAAGTTCACCGGGCATGACTTTCCCAATACAAAAGTTCACCGGAGATGACTTTCCCAATACAAAAGTTCACCGGAGATGACTTTCCCAATACAAAAGTTCACCGGAGATGACTTTTCCCATACAAAAGTTCACCGGAGATGACTTTTCCCATACAAAAGTTCACCGGGCATGACTTTCCCAATACAAAAGTTCACCGGGCATGACTTTCCCAATACAAAAGTTCACCGGGCATGACTTTCCCAATACAAAAGTTCACCGGAGATGACTTTTCCCATACAAAAGTTCACCGGAGATGACTTTTCCCATACAAAAGTTCACCGGAGATGACTTTCCCAATACAAAAGTTCACCGGAGATGACTTTCCCAATACAAAAGTTCACCGGAGATGACTTTTCCCATACAAAAGTTCACCGGAGATGACTTTCCCAATACAAAAGTTCACCGGAGATGTTTTTTCCCATACAAAAGTTCACCGGAGATGACTTTCCCAATACAAAAGTTCACCGGAGATGATTTTCCCATACAAAAGTTCACCGGAGATGACTTTTCCCATACAAAAGTTCACCGGAGATGACTTTCCCAATACAAAAGTTCACCGGAGATGACTTTTCCCATACAAAAGTTCACCGGAGATGACTTTCCCAATACAAAAGTTCACCGGAGATGACTTTCCCAATACAAAAGTTCACCGGGCATGACTTTCCCAATACAAAAGTTCACCGGGCACGACTTTCCCAATACAAAAGTTCACCGGGCATGACTTTCCCAATACAAAAGTTCACCGGGCATGACTTTCCCAATACAAGAGTTCACCGGAGATGACTTTTCCCATACAAAAGTTCACCGGAGATGACTTTTCCCATACAAAAGCTCACCGGAGATGACTTTCCCAATACAAAAGTTCACCGGAGATGACTTTTCCCATACAAAAGTTCACCGGAGATGACTTTTCCCATACAAAAGTTCACCGGAGATGACTTTCCCAATACAAAAGTTCACCGGAGATGACTTTTCCAATACAAAAGTTCACCGGAGATGACTTTCCCAATACAAAAGTTCACCGGAGATGACTTTCCCAATACAAAAGTTCACCGGGCATGACTTTCCCAATACAAAAGTTCACCGGGCACGACTTTCCCAATACAAAAGTTCACCGGAGATGACTTTTCCCATACAAAAGTTCACCGGAGATGACTTTCCCAATACAAAAGTTCACCGGGCACGACTTTCCCAATACAAAAGTTCACCGGAGATGACTTTCCCAATACAAAAGTTCACCGGAGATGACTTTTCCCATACAAAAGTTCACCGGAGATGACTTTCCCAATACAAAAGTTCACCGGAGATGACTTTTCCCATACAAAAGTTCACCGGAGATGACTTTCCCAATACAAAAGTTCACCGGGCATGACTTTCCCAATACAAAAGTTCACCGGAGATGACTTTCCCAATACAAAAGTTCACCGGAGATGACTTTCCCAATACAAAAGTTCACCGGAGATGACTTTTCCCATACAAAAGCTCACCGGAGATGACTTTCCCAATACAAAAGCTCACCGGAGATGACTTTCCCCATACAAAAGTTCACCGGAGATGACTTTTCCCATACAAAAGTTCACCGGAGATGACTTTCCCAATACAAAAGTTCACCGGAGATGACTTTTCCCATACAAAAGTTCACCGGAGATGACTTTCCCAATACAAAAGTTCACCGGAGATGACTTTCCCAATACAAAAGTTCACCGGGCATGACTTTCCCAATACAAAAGTTCACCGGGCAGGACTTTCCCAATACAAAAGTTCACCGGAGATGACTTTTCCCATACAAAAGTTCACCGGAGATGACTTTCCCAATACAAAAGTTCACCGGGCACGACTTTCCCAATACAAAAGTTCACCGGAGATGACTTTCCCAATACAAAAGTTCACCGGAGATGACTTTTCCCATACAAAAGTTCACCGGAGATGACTTTCCCAATACAAAAGTTCACCGGAGATGACTTTTCCCATACAAAAGTTCACCGGAGATGACTTTCCCAATACAAAAGTTCACCGGGCATGACTTTCCCAATACAAAAGTTCACCGGAGATGACTTTTCCCATACAAAAGTTCACCGGAGATGACTTTTCCCATACAAAAGTTCACCGGAGATGACTTTCTCAATACAAAAGTTCACCGGAGATGACTTTTCCCATACAAAAGTTCACCGGAGATGACTTTCCCAATACAAAAGTTCACCGGAGATGACTTTCCCAATACAAAAGTTCACCGGGCATGACTTTCCCAATACAAAAGTTCACCGGAGATGACTTTCCCAATACAAAAGTTCACCGGGCATGACTTTCCCAATACAAAAGTTCACCGGGCATGACTTTCCCAATACAAGAGTTCACCGGAGATGACTTTTCCCATACAAAAGTTCACCGGAGATGACTTTTCCCATACAAAAGCTCACCGGAGATGACTTTCCCAATACAAAAGTTCACCGGAGATGACTTTTCCCATACAAAAGTTCACCGGAGATGACTTTTCCCATACAAAAGTTCACCGGAGATGACTTTCCCAATACAAAAGTTCACCGGAGATGACTTTTCCAATACAAAAGTTCACCGGAGATGACTTTCCCAATACAAAAGTTCACCGGAGATGACTTTCCCAATACAAAAGTTCACCGGGCATGACTTTCCCAATACAAAAGTTCACCGGGCACGACTTTCCCAATACAAAAGTTCACCGGAGATGACTTTTCCCATACAAAAGTTCACCGGAGATGACTTTCCCAATACAAAAGTTCACCGGGCACGATTTTCCCAATACAAAAGTTCACCGGAGATGACTTTCCCAATACAAAAGTTCACCGGAGATGACTTTTCCCATACAAAAGTTCACCGGAGATGACTTTCCCAATACAAAAGTTCACCGGAGATGACTTTTCCCATACAAAAGTTCACCGGAGATGACTTTCCCAATACAAAAGTTCACCGGGCATGACTTTCCCAATACAAAAGTTCACCGGAGATGACTTTCCCAATACAAAAGTTCACCGGAGATGACTTTCCCAATACAAAAGTTCACCGGAGATGACTTTTCCCATACAAAAGCTCACCGGAGATGACTTTCCCAATACAAAAGCTCACCGGAGATGACTTTTCCCATACAAATGTTCACCGGAGATGACTTTTCCCATACAAAAGTTCACCGGAGATGACTTTCCCAATACAAAAGTTCACCGGAGATGACTTTTCCCATACAAAAGTTCACCGGAGATGACTTTCCCAATACAAAAGTTCACCGGAGATGACTTTCCCAATACAAAAGTTCACCGGGCATGACTTTCCCAATACAAAAGTTCACCGGGCAGGACTTTCCCAATACAAAAGTTCACCGGAGATGACTTTTCCCATACAAAAGTTCACCGGAGATGACTTTCCCAATACAAAAGTTCACCGGGCACGACTTTCCCAATACAAAAGTTCACCGGAGATGACTTTCCCAATACAAAAGTTCACCGGAGATGACTTTTCCCATACAAAAGTTCACCGGAGATGACTTTCCCAATACAAAAGTTCACCGGAGATGACTTTTCCCATACAAAAGTTCACCGGAGATGACTTTCCCAATACAAAAGTTCACCGGGCATGACTTTCCCAATACAAAAGTTCACCGGAGATGACTTTCCCAATACAAAAGTTCACCGGAGATGACTTTCCCAATACAAAAGTTCACCGGAGATGACTTTCCCAATACAAAAGTTCACCGGAGATGACTTTTCCCATACAAAAGTTCACCGGAGATGACTTTCCCAATACAAAAGTTCACCGGAGATGACTTTCCCAATACAAAAGTTCACCGGGCATGACTTTCCCAATACAAAAGTTCACCGGGCATGACTTTCCCAATACAAAAGTTCACCGGGCATGACTTTCCCAATACAAAAGTTCACCGGAGATGACTTTTCCCATACAAAAGTTCACCGGAGATGACTTTCCCAATACAAAAGTTCACCGGAGATGACTTTCCCAATACAAAAGTTCACCGGAGATGACTTTTCCCATACAAAAGTTCACCGGAGATGACTTTCCCAATACAAAAGTTCACCGGAGATGACTTTCCCAATACAAAAGTTCACCGGAGATGACTTTTCCCATACAAAAGTTCACCGGAGATGACTTTTCCCATACAAAAGTTCACCGGAGATGACTTTCCCAATACAAAAGTTCACCGGAGATGACTTTTCCCATACAAAAGTTCGGCGGAGATGACTTTCCCAATACAAAAGTTCACCGGAGATGACTTTCCCAATATAAAAGTTCACCGGAGATGACTTTCCCAATACAAAAGTTCACCGGAGATGACTTTCCCAATACAAAAGTTCACCGGGCATGACTTTCCCAATACAAAAGTTCACCGGGCATGACTTTCCCAATACAAAAGTTCACCGGGCATGACTTTCCCAATACAAAAGTTCACCGGGCATGACTTTCCCAATACAAAAGTTCACCGGGCATGACTTTCCCAATACAAAAGTTCACCGGGCATGACTTTCCCAATACAAAAGTTCACCGGAGATGACTTTTCCCATACAAAAGTTCACCGGAGATGACTTTTCCCATACAAAAGTTCACCGGAGATGACTTTCCCAATACAAAAGTTCACCGGGCACGACTTTCCCAATACAAAAGTTCACCGGGCATGACTTTCCCAATACAAAAGTTCACCGGAGATGACTTTCCCAATACAAAAGTTCACCGGGCATGACTTTCCCAATACAAAAGTTCACTGGAGATGACTTTTCCCATACAAAAGTTCACCGGAGATGACTTTTCCCATACAAAAGTTCACCGGAGATGACTTTCCCAATACAAAAGTTCACCGGAGATGACTTTCCCAATACAAAAGTTCACCGGAGATGACATTCCCAATACAAAAGTTCACCGGAGATGACTTTCCCAATACAAAAGTTCCCCGGAGATGACTTTCCCAATACAAAAGTTCACCGGAGATGACTTTCCCAATACAAAAATTCACCGGAGATGACTTTCCCAATATAAAAGTTCACCGGGCATGACTTTCCCATACAAAAGTTCACCGGGCACGACTTTCCCAATTCAAAAGTTCACCGGAGATGACTTTCCCAATACAAAAGTTCACCGGGCACGACTTTCCCAATACAAAAGTTCACCGGAGATGACTTTCCCAATATAAAAGTTCACCGGAGATGACTTTTCCCATACAAAAGTTCACCGGGCATGACTTTCCCAATACAAAAGTTCACCGGAGATGACTTTCCCAATACAAAAGTTCACCGGAGATGACTTTTCCCATACAAAAGTTCACCGGGCATGACTTTCCCATACAAAAGTTCACCGGAGATGACTTTTCCCAATACAAAAGTTCACCGGAGATGACTTTCCTAATACAAAAGTTCACCGGAGATGACTTTTCCCATACAAAAGTTCACCGGAGATGACTTTCCCAATACAAAAGTTCACCGGAGATGACTTTCCCAATACAAAAGTTCACCGGAGATGACTTTCCCAATACAAAAGTTCACCGGAGATGACTTTCCCAATACAAAAGTTCACCGGAGATGACTTTCCCAATACAAAAGTTCACCGGAGATGACTTTTCCCATACAAAAGTTCACCGGAGATGACTTTCCCAATACAAAAGTTCACCGGAGATGACTTTCCCAATACAAAAGTTCACCGGAGATGACTTTCCCAATACAAAAGTTCACCGGAGATGACTTTCCCAATACAAAAGTTCACCGGAGATGACTTTCCCAATACAAAAGTTCACCGGGCATGACTTTCCCAATACAAAAGTTCACCGGAGATGACTTTCCCAATACAAAAGTTCACCGGGCATGACTTTCCCAATACAAAAGTTCACCGGAGATGACTTTTCCCATACAAAAGTTCACCGGAGATGACTTTTCCCATACAAAAGTTCACTGGAGATGACTTTCCCAATATAAAAGTTCACCGGAGATGACTTTCCCAATACAAAAGTTCACCGGAGATGACTTTCCCAATACAAAAGTTCACCGGAGATGACTTTCCCAATACAAAAGTTCACCGGAGAAGACTTTCCCAATACAAAAGTTCACCGGAGATGACTTTCCCAATACAAAAGTTCACCGGAGATGACTTTCCCAATATAAAAGTTCACCGGGCATGACTTTCCCATACAAAAGTTCACCGGGCACGACTTTCCCAATACAAAAGTTCAACGGAGATGACTTTCCCAATACAAAAGTTCACCGGGCACGACTTTCCCAATACAAAAGTTCACCGGAGATGACTTTTCCCATACAAAAGTTCACCGGAGATGACTTTTCCCATACAAAAGTTCACCGGAGATGACTTTCCCAATACAAAAGTTCACCGGAGATGACTTTCCCAATACAAAAGTTCACCGGAGATGACTTTTCCCATACAAAAGTTCACCGGAGATGACTTTCCCAATACAAAAGTTCACCGGAGATGACTTTCCCAATACAAAAGTTCACCGGGCATGACTTTCCCAATACAAAAGTTCACCGGAGATGACTTTCCCAATACAAAAGTTCACCGGAGATGACTTTCCCAATACAAAAGTTCACCGGAGATGACTTTCCCAATACAAAAGTTCACCGGAGATGACTTTCCCAATACAAAAGTTCACCGGGCATGACTTTCCCAATACAAAAGTTCACCGGAGATGACTTTCCCAATACAAAAGTTCACCGGGCACGACTTTCCCAATATAAAAGTTCACCGGAGATGACTTTTCCCATACAAAAGTTCACCGGAGATGACTTTCCCAATACAAAAGTTCACCGGAGATGACTTTTCCAATACAAAAGTTCACCGGAGATGACTTTCCCAATACAAAAGTTCACCGGAGATGACTTTCCCAATACAAAAGTTCACCGGGCATGACTTTCCCAATACAAAAGTTCACCGGAGATGACTTTCCCAATACAAAAGTTCACCGGAGATGACTTTCCCAATACAAAAGTTCACCGGAGATGACTTTCCCAATACAAAAGTTCACCGGAGATGACTTTCCCAATACAAAAGTTCACCGGGCATGACTTTTCCCATACAAAAGTTCACCGGAGATGACTTTCCCAATACAAAAGTTCACCGGAGATAACTTTTCCCATACAAAAGTTCACCGGAGATGACTTTTCCCATACAAAAGTTCACCGGAGATGACTTTCCCAATACAAAAGTTCACCGGAGATGACTTTCCCAATACAAAAGTTCACCGGAGATGACTTTCCCAATAAAAAGTTCACCGGAGATGACTTTCCCAATACAAAAGTTCACCGGAGATGACTTTCCCAATACAAAAGTTCACCGGAGATGACTTTTCCCATACAAAAGTTCACCGGAGATGACTTTCCCAATACAAAAGTTCACCGGGCATGACTTTACCAATACAAAAGTTCACCGGAGATGACTTTCCCAATTTAAAAGTTAACCGGAGATGACTTTTCCCATACAAAAGTTCACCGGAGATGACTTTCCCAATACAAAAGTTCACCGGAGATGACTTTTCCCATACAAAAGTTCACCGGAGATGACTTTCCCAATACAAAAGTTCACCGGAGATGACTTTTCCCATACAAAAGTTCACCGGAGATGACTTTCCGAATACAAAAGTTCACCGGAGATGACTTTCCCAATACAAAAGTTCACCGGAGATGACTTTTCCCATACAAAAGTTCACCGGAGATGACTTTCCCAATACAAAAGTTCACCGGGCATGACTTTCCCAATACAAAAGTTCACCGGGCATGACTTTCCCAATACAAAAGTTCACCGGAGATGACTTTCCCAATACAAAAGTTCACCGGGCATGACTTTCCCAATACAAAAGTTCACCGGGCATGACTTTCCCAATACAAAAGTTCACCGGAGATGACTTTCCCAATACAAAAGTTCACCGGAGATGACTTTTCCCATACAAAAGTTCACCGGAGATGACTTTCCCAATACAAAAGTTCACCGGAGGTGACTTTTCCCATACAAAAGTTCACCGGAGATGACTTTCCCAATACAAAAGTTCACCGGAGATGACTTTTCCCATACAAAAGTTCACCGGAGATGACTTTCCCAATACAAAAGTTCACCGGAGATGACTTTCCCAATACAAAAGTTCACCGGAGATGACTTTCCCAATACAAAAGTTCACCGGAGATGACTTTTCCCATACAAAAGTTCACCGGAGATGACTTTCCCAATACAAAAGTTCACCGGGCATGACTTTCCCAATACAAAAGTTCACCGGGCATGACTTTCCCAATACAAAAGTTCACCGGGCATGACTTTCCCAAAACAAAAGTTCACCGGGCATGACTTTCCCAATACAAAAGTTCACCGGAGATGACTTTCCCAATACAAAAGTTCACCGGAGATGACTTTCCCAATACAAAAGTTCACCGGAGATGACTTTCCCAATACAAAAGTTCACCGGGCATGACTTTCCCAATACAAAAGTTCACCGGAGATGACTTTCCCAATACAAAAGTTCACCGGAGATGACTTTCCCAATACAAAAGTTCACCGGAGATGACTTTCCCAATACAAAAGTTCACCGGAGATGACTTTCCCAATACAAAAGTTCACCGGGCATGACTTTTCCCATACAAAAATTCACCGGAGATGACTTTCCCAATACAAAAGTTCACCGGCGATGACTTTTCCCATACAAAAGTTCACCGGAGATGACTTTTCCCATACAAAAGTTCACCGGAGATGACTTTCCCAATACAAAAGTTCACCGGAGATGACTTTCCCAATACAAAAGTTCACCGGGCATGACTTTTCCCATACAAAAGTTCACCGGAGATGACTTTCCCAATACAAAAGTTCACCGGCGATGACTTTTCCCATACAAAAGTTCACCGGAGATGACTTTTCCCATACAAAAGTTCACCGGAGATGACTTTCCCAATACAAAAGTTCACCGGAGATGACTTTCCCAATACAAAAGTTCACCGGAGATGACTTTCCCAATACAAAAGTTCACCGGAGATGACTTTCCCAATACAAAAGTTCACCGGAGATGACTTTCCCAATACAAAAGTTCACCGGAGATGACTTTTCCCATACAAAAGTTCACCGGAGATGACTTTCCCAATACAAAAGTTCACCGGGCATGACTTTCCCAATACAAAAGTTCACCGGAGATGACTTTCCCAATATAAAAGTTCACCGGAGATGACTTTTCCCATACAAAAGTTCACCGGCGATGACTTTCCCAATACAAAAGTTCACCGGAGATGACTTTTCCCATACAAAAGTTCACCGGAGATGACTTTCCCAATACAAAAGTTCACCGGAGATGACTTTTCCCATACAAAAGTTCACCGGAGATGACTTTCCCAATACAAAAGTTCACCGGAGATGACTTTCCCAATACAAAAGTTCACCGGAGATGACTTTTCCCATACAAAAGTTCACCGGAGATGACTTTCCCAATACAAGAGTTCACCGGAGATGACTTTCCCAATACAAAAGTTCACCGGGCATGACTTTCCCAATACAAAAGTTCACCGGAGATGACTTTCCCAATACAAAAGTTCACCGGAGATGACTTTCCCAATACAAAAGTTCACCGGAGATGACTTTCCCAATACAAAAGTTCACCGGAGATGACTTTCCCAATACAAAAGTTCACCGGAGATGACTTTCCCAATACAAAAGTTCACCGGAGATGACTTTCCCAATACAAAAGTTCACCGGAGATGACTTTTCCCATACAAAAGTTCACCGGAGATGACTTTCCCAATACAAAAGTTCACCGGAGATGACTTTTCCCAATACAAAAGTTCACCGGAGATGACTTTCCCAATACAAAAGTTCACCGGAGATAACTTTTCCCATACAAAAGTTCACCGGAGATGACTTTCCCAATACAAAAGTCCACCGGAGATGACTTTTCCCATACAAAAGTTCACCGGTCATGACTTTCCCAATACAAAAGTTCACCGGAGATGACTTTCCCAATACAAAAGTTCACCGGAGATGACTTTTCCCATACAAAAGTTCACCGGAGATGACTTTCCCAATACAAAAGTTCACCGGGCACGACTTTCCCAATACAAAAGTTCACCGGGCATGACTTTCCCAATACAAAAGTTCACCGGGCATGACTTTCCCAATACAAAAGTTCACCGGGCATGACTTTCCCAATACAAAAGTTCACCGGAGATGACTTTTCCCATACAAAAGTTCACCGGAGATGACTTTCCCAATACAAAAGTTCACCGGAGATGACTTTCCCAATACAAAAGTTCACCGGAGATGACTTTTCCCATACAAAAGTTCACCGGGCATGACTTTCCCAATACAAAAGTTCACCGGGCATGACTTTCCCAATACAAAAGTTCACCGGGCATGATTTTCCCAATACAAAAGTTCACCGGAGATGACTTTTCCCATACAAAAGTTCACCGGAGATGACTTTCCCAATACAAAAGTTCACCGGAGATGACTTTCCCAATACAAAAGTTCACCGGAGATGACTTTCCCAATACAAAAGTTCACCGGAGATGACTTTCCCAATACAAAAGTAAACCGGAGATGACTTTTCCCAATACAAAAGTTCACCGGAGATGACTTTCCCAATACAAAAGTTCACCGGAGATGACTTTCCCAATACATAAGTTCACCGGGCACGACTTTCCCAATACAAAAGTTCACCGGAGATGACTTTCCCAATATAAAAGTTCACCGGGCATGACTTTCCCATACAAAAGTTCACCGGGCACGACTTTCCCAATACAAAAGTTCACCGGAGATTACTTTCCCAATACAAAAGTTCACCGGAGATGACTTTCCCAATACAAAAGTTCACCGGAGATGACTTTTCCCATACAAAAGTTCACCGGAGATGACTTTTCCCATACAAAAGTTCACCGGGCATGACTTTCTCAATACAAAAGTTCACCGGGCATGACTTTCCCAATACAAAAGTTCACCGGGCATGACTTTCCCAATACAAAAGTTCACCGGAGATGACTTTTCCCATACAAAAGTTCACCGGAGATGACTTTTCCCATACAAAAGTTCACCGGAGATTACTTTCCCAATACAAAAGTTCACCGGAGATGACTTTCCCAATACAAAAGTTCACCGGAGATGACTTTCCCAATACAAAAGTTCACCGGAGATGACTTTTCCCATACAAAAGTTCACCGGAGATGACTTTCCCAATACAAAAGTTCACCGGAGATGACTTTTCCCATACAAAAGTTCACCGGGCATGACTTTCCCAATACAAAAGTTCACCGGAGATGACTTTTCCCATACAAAAGTTCACCGGAGATGACTTTCCCAATACAAAAGTTCACCGGAGATGACTTTTCCCATACAAAAGTTCACCGGAGATGACTTTCCCAATACAAAAGTTCACCGGAGATGACTTTTCCCATACAAAAGTTCACCGGAGATGACTTTCCCAATACAAAAGTTCACCGGGCATGACTTTCCCAATACAAAAGTTCACCGGAGATGACTTTTCCCATACAAAAGTTCACCGGGCATGACTTTCCCAATACAAAAGTTCACCGGAGATGACTTTCCCAATACAAAAGTTCACCGGAGATGACTTTTCCCATACAAAAGTTCACCGGGCATGACTTTCCCAATACAAAAGTTCACCGGAGATGACTTTTCCCATACAAAAGTTCACCGGAGATGACTTTCCCAATACAAAAGTTCACCGGAGATGACTTTTCCCATACAAAAGTTCACCGGAGATGACTTTCCCAATACAAAAGTTCACCGGAGATGACTTTCCCAATATAAAAGTTCACCGGAGATGACTTTTCCCATACAAAAGTTCACCGGAGATGACTTTCCCAATACAAAAGTTCACCGGAGATGACTTTCCCAATACAAAAGTTCACCGGAGATGACTTTTCCCATACAAAAGTTCACCGGAGATGACTTTCCCAATACAAAAGTTCACCGGAGATGACTTTTCCCATACAAAAGTTCACCGGAGATGACTTTCCCAATACAAAAGTTCACCGGAGATGACTTTCCCAATACAAAAGTTCACCGGGCATGACTTTCCCAATACAAAAGTTCACCGGAGATGACTTTTCCCATACAAAAGTTCACCGGGCATGACTTTCCCAATACAAAAGTTCACCGGAGATGACTTTCCCAATACAAAAGTTCACCGGAGATGACTTTTCCCATACAAAAGTTCACCGGGCATGACTTTCCCAATACAAAAGTTCACCGGAGATGACTTTTCCCATACAAAAGTTCAACGGAGATGACTTTCCCAATACAAAAGTTCACCGGAGATGACTTTCCCAATACAAAAGTTCACCGGAGATGATTTTTCCCATACAAAAGTTCACCGGAGATGACTTTCCCAATACAAAAGTTCACCGGAGATGACTTTCCCAATACAAAAGTTCACCGGAGATGACTTTTCCCATACAAAAGTTCACCGGAGATGACTTTCCCAATACAAAAGTTCACCGGAGATGACTTTTCCCATACAAAAGTTCACCGGAGATGACTTTCCCAATACAAAAGTTCACCGGAGATGACTTTCCCAATACAAAAGTTCACCGGAGATGACTTTTCCCATACAAAAGTTCACCGGAGATGACTTTCCCAATACAAAAGTTCACCGGAGATGACTTTCCAAATACAAAGGTTCACCGGAGATGACTTTCCCAATACAAAAGTTCACCGGGCACGACTTTCCCAATACAAAAGTTCACCGGAGATGACTTTCCCAATATAAAAGTTCACCGGAGATTACTTTTCCCATACAAAAGTTCACCGGAGATGACTTTCCCAATACAAAAGTTCACCGGAGATGACTTTTCCCATACAAAAGTTCACCGGAGATGACTTTTCCCATACAAAAGTTCACCGGAGATGACTTTTCCCATACAAAAGTTCACCGGAGATGAGTTTCCCAATATAAAAGTTCACCGGAGATGACTTTTCCCATACAAAAGTTCACCGGAGATGACTTTCCCAATACAAAAGTTCACCGGAGATGACTTTCCCAATACAAAAGTTCACCGGAGATGACTTTTCCCATACAAAAGTTCACCGGAGATGACTTTCCCAATACAAAAGTTCACCGGGCATGACTTTCCCAAAACAAAAGTTCACCGGGCATGACTTTCCCAATACAAAAATTCACCGGAGATGACTTTCCCAATACAAAAGTTCACCGGAGATGACTTTCCCAATACAAAAGTTCACCGGAGATGACTTTTCCCATACAAAAGTTCACCGGAGATGACTTTTCCCATACAAAAGTTCACCGGAGATGACTTTCCCAATACAAAAGTTGACCGGGCATGACTTTCCCAATACAAAAGTTCACCGGAGATGACTTTCCCATACAAAAGTTCACCGGAGATGACTTTCCCAATACAAAAGTTCACCGGGCACGACTTTCCCAATACAAAAGTTCACCGGAGATGACTTTCCCAATATAAAAGTTCACCGGGCATGACTTTCCCAATACAAAAGTTCACCGGGCACGACTTTCCCAATACAAAAATTCACCGGAGATGACTTTCCCAATACAAGAGTTCACCGGAGATGACTTTCCCAATACAAAAGTTCACCGGGCATGACTTTCCCAATACAAAAGTTCACCGGAGATGACTTTCCCAATACAAAAGTTCACCGGGCATGACTTTCCCAATATAAAAGTTCACCGGGCATGACTTTCCCAATACAAAAGTTCACCGGAGATGACTTTCCAAATACAAAAGTTCACCGGAGATGACTTTTCCCATACAAAAGTTCACCGGAGATGCCTTTCCCAATACAAAAGTTCACCGGGCATGACTTTCCCAAAACAAAAGTTCACCGGGCATGACTTCCCAATACAAAAGTTCACCGGAGATGACTTTCCCAATACAAAAGTTCACCGGAGGTGACTTTCCCAATACAAAAGTTCACCGGAGATGACTTTTCCCATACAAAAGTTCAACGGAGATGATTTTTCCCATACAAAAGTTCACCGGGCATGACTTTCCCAATACAAAAGTTCACCGGGCATGACTTTCCCAATACAAAAGTTCACCGGGCATGACTTTCCCAATACAAAAGTTCACCGGAGATGACTTTTCCCATACAAAAGTTCACCGGAGATGACTTTTCCCATACAAAAGTTCACCGGAGATGACTTTTCCTATACAAAAGTTCACCGGAGATGACTTTCCCAATACAAAAGTTCACCGGAGATGAATTTCCCATACAAAAGTTCACCGGAGATGACTTTCCCAATACAAAAGTTCACCGGAGATGACTTTCCCAATACAAAAGTTCACCGGAGATGACTTTTCCCATACAAAAGTTCACCGGAGATGATTTCCCAATACAAAAGTTCACCGGAGATGACTTTCCCAATACAAAAGTTCACCGGAGATGACTTTTCCCATACAAAAGTTCACCGGTGATGACTTTCCCAATACAAAAGTTCACCGGAGATGACTTTCCCAATACAAAAGTTCACCGGAGATGACTTTCCCAATACAAAAGTTCACCGGGCACGACTTTCCCAATACAAAAGTTCACCGGAGATGACTTTCCCAATATAAAAGTTCACCGGAGATGACTTTTCCCATACAAAAGTTCACCGGAGATGACTTTCCCAATACAAAAGTTCGCCGGAGATGACTTTCCCAATACAAAAGTTCACCGGAGATGACTTTCCCAATACAAAAGTTCACCGGAGATGACTTTTCCCATACAAAAGTTCACCGGAGATGACTTTCCCAATACAAAAGTTCACCGGAGATGACTTTCCCAATACAAAAGTTCACCGGAGATGACTTTCCCAATACAAAAGTTCACCGGAGATGACTTTCCCAATACAAAAGTTCACCGGAGATGACTTTTCCCATACAAAAGTTCACCGGAGATGACTTTTCCCATACAAAAGTTCACCGGAGATGACTTTCCCAATACAAAAGTTCACCGGAGATGACTTTCCCAATACAAAAGTTCACCGGAGATGACTTTCCCAATATAAAAGTTCACCGGAGATGACTTTCCCAATACAAAAGTTCACCGGAGATGACTTTTCCCATACAAAAGTTCACCGGAGATGACTTTCCCAATACAAAAGTTCACCGGAGATGACTTTCCCAATACAAAAGTTCACCGGGCATGACTTTCCCAATACAAAAGTTCACCGGAGATGACTTTTCCCATACAAAAGTTCACCGGAGATGACTTTCCCAATACAAAAGTTCACCGGAGATGACTTTTCCCATACAAAAGTTCACCGGAGATGACTTTCCCAATACAAAAGTTCACCGGAGATGACTTTCCCAATACAAAAGTTCACCGGAGATGACTTTTCCCATACAAAAGTTCACCGGAGATGACTTTCCCAATACAAAAGTTCACCGGAGATGACTTTCCCAATACAAAAGTTCACCGGAGATGACTTTCCCAATACAAAAGTTCACCGGGCACGACTTTCCCAATACAAAAGTTCACCGGAGATGACTTTCCCAATATAAAAGTTCACCGGAGATGACTTTTCCCATACAAAAGTTCACCGGAGATGACTTTCCCAATACAAAAGTTCACCGGAGATGACTTTCCCAATACAAAAGTTCACCGGAGATGACTTTTCCCATACAAAAGTTCACCGGAGATGACTTTTCCCATACAAAAGTTCACCGGAGATGACTTTCCCAATATAAAAGTTCACCGGAGATGACTTTTCCCATACAAAAGTTCACCGGAGATGACTTTCCCAATACAAAAGTTCACCGGAGATGACTTTCCCAATACAAAAGTTCACCGGAGATGACTTTTCCCATACAAAAGTTCACCGGAGATGAGTTTCCCAACGCAAAAGTTCACCGGGCATGACTTTCCCAAAACAAAAGTTCACCGGGCATGACTTTCCCAATACAAAAGTTCACCGGAGATGACTTTCCCAATACAAAAGTTCACCGGAGATGACTTTCCCAATACAAAAGTTCACCGGAGATGACTTTTCCCATACAAAAGTTCACCGGAGATGACTTTTCCCATACAAAAGTTCACCGGAGATGACTTTCCCAATACAAAAGTTCACCAGGCATGACTTTCCCAATACAAAAGTTCACCGGAGATGACTTTCCCATACAAAAGTTCACCGGAGATGACTTTCCCAATATAAAAGTTCACCGGGCACGACTTTCCCAATACAAAAGTTCACCGGAGATGACTTTCCCAATATAAAAGTTCACCGGGCATGACTTTCCCAATACAAAAGTTCACCGGGCACGACTTTCCCAATACAAAAGTTCACCGGAGATGACTTTCCCAATACAAAAGTTCATCGGAGATGACTTTCCCAATACAAAAGTTCACCTGGCATGACTTTCCCAATACAAAAGTTCACCGGAGATGACTTTCCCAATACAAAAGTTCACCGGGCATGACTTTCCCAATATAAAAGTTCACCGGGCATGACTTTCCCAATACAAAAGTTCACCGGAGATGACTTTCCTAATACAAAAGTTCACCGGAGATGACTTTTCCCATACAAAAGTTCACCGGAGATGACTTTCCCAATACAAAAGTTCACCGGGCATGACTTTCCCAAAACAAAAGTTCACCGGGCATGACTTTCCCAATACAAAAGTTCAACGGAGATGACTTTCCCAATACAAAAGTTCACCGGGCACGACTTTCCCAATACAAAAGTTCACCGGAGATGACTTTCCCAATATAAAAGTTCACCGGGCATGACTTTCCCATACAAAAGTTCACCGGGCACGACTTTTCCAATACAAAAGTTCACCGGAGATGACTTTCCCAATACAAAAGTTCAACGGAGATGACTTTCCCAATACAAAAGTTCACCGGAGATGACTTTTCCCATACAAAAGTTCACCGGAGATGACTTTTCCCATACAAAAGTTCACCGGAGATGACTTTCCCAATACAAAAGTTCACCGGAGATGACTTTTCCCAATACAAAAGTTCACCGGAGATGACTTTCCCAATACAAAAGTTCACCGGAGATGACTTTTCCCATACAAAAGTTCACCGGAGATGACTTTCCCAATACAAAAGTTCACCGGAGATGACTTTTCCCATACAAAAGTTCACCGGAGATGACTTTCCCAATACAAAAGTTCACCGGAGATGACTTTCCCAATACAAAAGTTCACCGGAGATGACTTTTCCCATACAAAAGTTCACCGGAGATGACTTTCCCAATACAAAAGTTCACCGGAGATGACTTTTCCCATACAAAAGTTCACCGGAGATGACTTTCCCAATACAAAAGTTCACCGGAGATGACTTTTCCCATACAAAAGTTCACCGGAGATGACTTTCCCAATACAAAAGTTCACCGGGCATGACTTTCCCAATACAAAAGTTCACCGGAGATGACTTTCCCATACAAAAGTTCACCGGAGATGACTTTCCCAATATAAAAGTTCACCGGGCACGACTTTTTCAATACAAAAGTTCACCGGAGATGACTTTCCCAATATAAAAGTTCACCGGGCATGACTTTCCCAATACAAAAGTTCACCGGGCACGACTTTCCCAATACAAAAGTTCACCGGAGATGACTTTCCCAATACAAAAGTTCACCGGAGATGACTTTCCCAATACAAAAGTTCACCTGGCATGACTTTCCCAATACAAAAGTTCACCGGAGATGTCTTTCCCAATACAAAAGTTCACCGGGCATGACTTTCCCAATATAAAAGTTCACCGGGCATGACTTTCCCAATACAAAAGTTCACCGGAGATGACTTTCCCAATACAAAAGTTCACCGGAGATGACTTTTCCCATACAAAAGTTCACCGGAGATGACTTTCCCAATACAAAAGTTCACCGGGCATGACTTTCCCAAAACAAAAGTTCACCGGGCATGACTTTCCCAATACAAAAGTTCACCGGAGATGACTTTCCCAATACAAAAGTTCACCGGAGATGACTTTCCCATACAAAAGTTCAACGGAGATGACTTTTCCAATACAAAAGTTCACCGGGCACGACTTTCCCAATACAAAAGTTCACCGGAGATGATTTTCCCAATATAAAAGTTCACCGGGCATGACTTTCCCATACAAAAGTTCACCGGGCACGACTTTCCCAATACAAAAGTTCACCGGAGATGACTTTCCCAATACAAAAGTTCACCGGAGATGACTTTCCCAATACAAAAGTTCACCGGAGATGACTTTTCCCATACAAAAGTTCACCGGAGATGACTTTTCCCATACAAAAGTTCACCGGAGATGACTTTCCCAATACAAAAGTTCACCGGAGATGACTTTTCCCAATACAAAAGTTCACCGGAGATGACTTTCCCAATACAAAAGTTCACCGGAGATGACTTTTCCCATACAAAAGTTCACCGGAGATGACTTTCCCAATACAAAAGTTCACCGGAGATGACTTTTCCCATACAAAAGTTCACCGGAGATGACTTTCCCAATACAAAAGTTCACCGGAGATGACTTTCCCAATACAAAAGTTCACCGGAGATGACTTTTCCCATACAAAAGTTCACCGGAGATGACTTTCCCAATACAAAAGTTCACCGGAGATGACTTTTCCCATACAAAAGTTCACCGGAGATGAATTTCCCAATACAAAAGTTCACCGGAGATGACTTTTCCCATACAAAAGTTCACCGGAGATGACTTTCCCAATACAAAAGTTCACCGGAGATGACTTTTCCCATACAAAAGTTCACCGGAGATGACTTTCCCAATACAAAAGTTCACCGGAGATGACTTTTCCCATACAAAAGTTCACCGGAGATGACTTTCCCAATACAAAAGTTCACCGGAGATGACTTTTCCCATACAAAAGTTCACCGGAGATGACTTTCCCAATACAAAAGTTCACCGGGCATGACTTTCCCAATACAACAATTCACCGGAGATGACTTTTCCATACAAAAGTTCACCGGGCATGACTTTCCCAATACAAAAGTTCACCGGAGATGACTTTCCCAATACAAAAGTTCACCGGAGATGACTTTTCCCATACAAAAGTTCACCGGGCATGACTTTCCCAATACAAAAGTTCACCGGAGATGACTTTTCCCATACAAAAGTTCACCGGAGATGACTTTCCCAATACAAAAGTTCACCGGAGATGACTTTCCCAATACAAAAGTTCACCGGAGATGACTTTTCCCATACAAAAGTTCACCGGAGATGACTTTCCCAATACAAAAGTTCACCGGAGATGACTTTCCCAATACAAAAGTTCACCGGAGATGACTTTTCCCATACAAAAGTTCACCGGAGATGACTTTCCCAATACAAAAGTTCACCGGAGATGACTTTTCCCATACAAAAGTTCACCGGAGATGACTTTCCCAATACAAAAGTTCACCGGAGATGACTTTTCCAATACAAAAGTTCACCGGAGATGACTTTTCCCATACAAAAGTTCACCGGAGATGACTTTCCCAATACAAAAGTTCACCGAGATGACTTTCCCAATACAAAAGTTCACCGGAGATGACTTTCCCAATACAAAAGTTCACCGGGCACGACTTTCCCAATACAAAAGTTCACCGGAGATGACTTTCCCAATATAAAAGTTCACCGGAGATGACTTTTCCCATACAAAAGTTCACCGGAGATGACTTTCCCAATACAAAAGTTCACCGGAGATGACTTTCCCAATACAAAAGTTCACCGGAGATGACTTTCCCAATACAAAAGTTCACCGGAGATGACTTTTCCCATACAAAAGTTCACCGAAGATGACTTTCCCAACACAAAAGTTCACCGGGCATGACTTTCCCAAAACAAAAGTTCACCGGGCATGACTTTCCCAATACAAAAGTTCACCGGAGATGACTTTCCCAATACAAAAGTTCACCGGAGATGACTTTCCCAATACAAAAGTTCACCGGAGATGACTTTTCCCATACAAAAGTTCACCGGAGATGACTTTTCCCATACAAAAGTTCACCGGAGATGACTTTCCCAATACAAAAGTTCACCGGGCATGACTTTCCCAATACAAAAGTTCACCGGAGATGACTTTCCCATACACAAGTTCACCGGAGATGACTTTCCCAATATAAAAGTTCACCGGGCACGACTTTCCCAATACAAAAGTTCACCGGAGATGACTTTCCCAATATAAAAGTTCACCGGGCATGACTTTCCCAATACAAAAGTTCACCGGGCACGACTTTCCCAATACAAAAGTTCACCGGAGATGACTTTCCCAATACAAAAGTTCACCTGGCATGACTTTCCCAATACAAAAGTTCACCGGAGATTACTTTCCCAATACAAAAGTTCACCGGTCATGACTTTCCCAATATAAAAGTTCACCGGGCATGACTTTCCCAATACAAAAGTTCACCGGAGATGACTTTCCCAATACAAAAGTTCACCGGAGATGACTTTTCCCATACAAAAGTTCACCGGAGATGACTTTCCCAATACAAAAGTTCACCGGGCATGACTTTCCCAAAACAAAAGTTCACCGGGCATGACTTTCCCAATACAAAAGTTCACCGGAGATGACTTCCCAATACAAAAGTTCACCGGAGATGACTTTCCCAATACAAAAGTTCACCGGGCATGACTTTCCCAATATAAAAGTTCACCGGGCATGACTTTCCCAATACAAAAGTTCACCGGAGATGACTTTCCCAATACAAAAGTTCACCGGAGATGACTTTCCCAATACAAAAGTTCACCGGGCATGACTTTCCCAAAACAAAAGTTCACCGGGCATGACTTTCCCAATACAAAAGTTCACCGGGCATGACTTTCCCAATACAAAAGTTCACCGGAGATGACTTTCCCATACAAAAGTTCAACGGAGATGACTTTCCCAATACAAAAGTTCACCGGGCACGACTTTCCCAATACAAAAGTTCACCGGAGATGACTTTCCCAATATAAAAGTTCACCGGGCATGACTTTCCCATACAAAAGTTCACCGGGCACGACTTTCCCAATACAAAAGTTCACCGGAGATGACTTTCCCAATACAAAAGTTCACCGGAGATGACTTTCCCAATACAAAAGTTCGCCGGAGATGACTTTTCCCATACAAAAGTTCACCGGAGATGACTTTTCCCATACAAAAGTTCACCGGGCATGACTTTCACAATACAAAAGTTCACCGGTGATGACTTTTCCCATACAAAAGTTCACCGGAGATGACTTTCCCAATACAAAAGTTCACCGGAGATGACTTTTCCCATACAAAAGTTCACCGGAGATGACTTTCCCAATACAAAAGTTCACCGGAGATGACTTTTCCCATACAAAAGTTCACCGGAGATGACTTTCCCAATACAAAAGTTCACCGGAGATGACTTTTCCCATACAAAAGTTCACCGGAGATGACTTTCCCAATACAAAAGTTCACCGGAGATGACTTTTCCCATACAAAAGTTCACCGGAGATGACTTTCCCAATACAAAAGTTCACCGGGCATGACTTTCCCAATACAAAAGTTCACCGGAGATGATTTTCCCATACAAAAGTTCACCGGGCATGACTTTCCCAATACAAAAGTTCACCGGAGATGACTTTCCCAATACAAAAGTTCACCGGAGGTGACTTTTCCCATACAAAAGTTCACCGGGCATGACTTTCCCAATACAAAAGTTCACCGGAGATGACTTATCCCATACAAAAGTTCACCGGAGATGACTTTCCCAATACAAAAGTTCACCGGAGATGACTTTTCCCATACAAAAGTTCACCGGAGATGACTTTCCCAATACAAAAGTTCACCGGAGATGACTTTCCCAATACAAAAGTTCACCGGAGATGACTTTTCCCATACAAAAGTTCACCGGAGATGACTTTCCCAATACAAAAGTTCACCGGAGATGACTTTTTCCATACAAAAGTTCACCGGAGATGACTTTCCCAATACAAAAGTTCACCGGAGATGACTTTCCCAATACAAAAGTTCACCGGAGATGACTTTTCCCATACAAAAGTTCACCGGAGATGACTTTACCCACACAAAAGTTCACCGGAGATGACTTTCCCAATACAAAAGTTCACCGGAGATGACTTTTCCCAATACAAAGGTTCACCGGAGATGACTTTCCCAATACAAAAGTTCACCGGAGATGACTTTTCCCATACAAAAGTTCACCGGAGATGACTTTCCCAATACAACAGTTTACCGGAGATGACTTTTCCCATACAAAAGTTCACCGGAGATGACTTTCCCAATACAAAAGTTCACCGGAGATGACTTTCCCAATACAAAAGTTCACCGGAGATGACTTTTCCCATACAAAAGTTCACCGGAGATGACTTTCCCACTACAAAAGTTCACCGGAGATGACTTTTCCCCTACAAAAGTTCACCGGAGATGACTTTCCCAATACAAAAAGTTCACCGGAGATGACTTTTCCCATACAAAAGTTCACCGGAGATGACTTTCCCAATACAAAAGTTCACCGGAGATGACTTTTCCCATACAAAAGTTCACCGGAGATGACTTTCCCAATACAAAAGTTCACCGGAGATGACTTTTCCCATACAAAAGTTCACCGGAGATGACTTTCCCAATACAAAAGTTCACCGGGCATGACTTTCCCAATACAAAAGTTCACCGGAGATGACTTTTCCCATACAAACGTTCACCGGGCATGACTTTCCCAATACAAAAGTTCACCGGAGATGACTTTCCCAATACAAAAGTTCACCGGAGATGACTTTTCCCATACAAAAGTTCACCGGGCATGACTTTCCCAATACAAAAGTTCACCGGAGATGACTTTTCCCATACAAAAGTTCACCGGAGATGACTTTCCCAATATAAAAGTTCACCGGAGATGACTTTTCCCATACAAAAGTTCACCGGAGATGACTTTCCCAATACAAAAGTTCACCGGAGATGACTTTCCCAATACAAAAGTTCACCGGAGATGACTTTTCCCATACAAAAGTTCACCGGAGATGACTTTTCCCATACAAAAGTTCACCGGAGATGACTTTCCCAATACAAAAGTTCACCGGAGATGACTTTTCCCATACAAAAGTTCACCGGAGATGACTTTCCCAATACAAAAGTTCACCGGAGATGACTTTTCCCATACAAAAGTTCACCGGAGATGACTTTCCCAATACAAAAGTTCACCGGAGATGACTTTCCCAATACAAAAGTTCACCGGAGATGACTTTTCCCATACAAAAGTTCACCGGAGATGACTTTCCCAATACAAAAGTTCATCGGAGATGACTTTCCCAATACAAAAGTTCACCGGAGATGACTTTCCCAATACAAAAGTTCACCGGGCACGACTTTCCCAATACAAAAGTTCACCGGAGATGACTTTCCCATACAAAAGTTCACCGGGCATGACTTTCCCAATACAAAAGTTCACCGGAGATGACTTTCCCAATACAAAAGTTCACCGGAGATGACTTTCCCAATACAAAAGTTCACCGGAGATGACTTTTCCCATACAAAAGTTCACCGGAGATGACTTTTCCCATACAAAAGTTCACCGGAGATGACTTTCCCAATACAAAAGTTCACCGGAGATGACTTTTCCCATACAAAAGTTCACCGGAGATGACTTTCCCAATACAAAAGTTCACCGGAGATGACTTTCCCAATACAAAAGTTCACCGGAGATGACTTTTCCCATACAAAAGTTCACCGGAGATGACTTTCCCAATACAAAAGTTCACCGGAGATGACTTTTTCCATACAAAAGATCACCGGAGATGACTTTCCCAATACAAAAGTTCACCAGAGATGACTTTCCCAATACAAAAGTTCACCGGAGATGACTTTTCCCATACAAAAGTTCACCGGAGATGACTTTTCCCACACAAAAGTTCACCGGAGATGACTTTCCCAATATAAAAGTTCACCGGAGATGACTTTTCCCAATACAAAAGTTCACCGGAGATGAATTTCCCAATACAAAAGTTCACCGGAGATGACTTTTCCCATACAAAAGTTCACCAGAGATGACTTTCCCAATACAACAGTTTACCGGAGATGACTTTTCCCATACAAAAGTTCACCGGAGATGACTTTCCCAATACAAAAGTTCACCGGAGATGACTTTCCCAATACAAAAGTTCACCGGAGATGACTTTTCCCATACAAAAGTTCACCGGAGATGACTTTCCCACTACAAAAGTTCACCGGAGATGACTTTTCCCCTACAAAAGTTCACCGGAGATGACTTTCCCAATACAAAAAGTTCACCGGAGATGACTTTTCCCATACAAAAGTTCACCGGAGATGACTTTCCCAATACAAAAGTTCACCGGAGATGATTTTTCCCATACAAAAGTTCACCGGAGATGACTTTCCCAATACAAAAGTTCACCGGAGATGACTTTTCCCATACAAAAGTTCACCGGAGATGACTTTCCCAATACAAAAGTTCACCGGGCATGACTTTCCCAATACAAAAGTTCACCGGAGATGACTTTTCCCATACAAAAGTTCACCGGGCATGACTTTCCCAATACAAAAGTTCACCGGAGATGACTTTCCCAATACAAAAGTTCACCGGAGATGACTTTTCCCATACAAAAGTTCACCGGGCATGACTTTCCCAATACAAAAGTTCACCGGAGATGACTTTTCCCATACAAAAGTTCACCGGAGATGACTTTCCCAATATAAAAGTTCACCGGAGATGACTTTTCCCATACAAAAGTTCACCGGGCATGACTTTCCCAAAACAAAAGTTCACCGGGCATGACTTTCCCAATACAAAAGTTCACCGGAGATGACTTTCCCAATACAAAAGTTCACCGGAGATGACTTTCCCAATACAAAAGTTCACCGGAGATGACTTTTCCCATACAAAAGTTCACCGGAGATAACTTTTCCCATACAAAAGTTCACCGGGCATGACTTTCCCAATACAAAAGTTCACCGGGCATGACTTTCCCAATACAAAAGTTCACCGGGCATGACTTTCCCAGTACAAAAGTTCACCGGAGATGACTTTTCCCATACAAAAGTTCACCGGAGATGATTTTTCCCATACAAAAGTTCACCGGAGATGACTTTCCCAATACAAAAGTTCACCGGAGATGACTTTCCCAATACAAAAGTTCACCGGAGATGACTTTTCCCATACAAAAGTTCACCGGAGATGACTTTCCCAATACAAAAGTTCACCGGAGAAGACTTTCCCAATACAAAAGTTCACCGGAGATGACTTTTCCCATACAAAAGTTCACCGGAGATGACTTTTCCCATACAAAAGTTCACCGGAGATGACTTTCCCAATATAAAAGTTCACCGGAGATGACTTTTCCCATACAAAAGTTCACCGGAGATGACTTTCCCAATACAAAAGTTCACCGGAGATGACTTTCCCAATACAAAAGTTCACCGGAGATGACTTTTCCCATACAAAAGTTCACCGGAGATGACTTTCCCAACACAAAAGTTCACCGGGCATTACTTTCCCAAAACAAAAGTTCACCGGGCATGACTTTCCCAATACAAAAGTTCACCGGAGATGACTTTTCCCATACAAAAGTTCACCGGGCATGACTTTCCCAATACAAAAGTTCACCGGAGATGACTTTTCCCATACAAAAGTTCACCGGAGATGACTTTCCCAACACAAAAGTTCACCGGGCATTACTTTCCCAAAACAAAAGTTCACCGGGCATGACTTTCCCAATACAAAAGTTCACCGGAGATGACTTTTCCCATACAAAAGTTCACCGGGCATGACTTTCCCAATACAAAAGTTCACCGGAGATGACTTTCCCAATACAAAAGTTCACCGGAGATGACTTTTCCCATACAAAAGTTCACCGGGCATGACTTTCCCAATACAAAAGTTCACCGGAGATGACTTTTCCCATACAAAAGTTCACCGGAGATGACTTTCCCAATATAAAAGTTCACCGGAGATGACTTTTCCCATACAAAAGTTCACCGGGCATGACTTTCCCAAAACAAAAGTTCACCGGGCATGACTTTCCCAATACAAAAGTTCACCGGAGATGACTTTCCCAATACAAAAGTTCACCGGAGATGACTTTCCCAATACAAAAGTTCACCGGAGATGACTTTTCCCATACAAAAGTTCACCGGAGATAACTTTTCCCATACAAAAGTTCACCGGGCATGACTTTCCCAATACAAAAGTTCACCGGGCATGACTTTCCCAATACAAAAGTTCACCGGGCATGACTTTCCCAGTACAAAAGTTCACCGGAGATGACTTTTCCCATACAAAAGTTCACCGGAGATGATTTTTCCCATACAAAAGTTCACCGGAGATGACTTTCCCAATACAAAAGTTCACCGGAGATGACTTTCCCAATACAAAAGTTCACCGGAGATGACTTTTCCCATACAAAAGTTCACCGGAGATGACTTTCCCAATACAAAAGTTCACCGGAGATGACTTTCCCAATACAAAAGTTCACCGGAGATGACTTTTCCCATACAAAAGTTCACCGGAGATGACTTTTCCCATACAAAAGTTCACCGGAGATGACTTTCCCATATAAAAGTTCACCGGAGATGACTTTTCCCATACAAAAGTTCACCGGAGATGACTTTCCCAATACAAAAGTTCACCGGAGATGACTTTCCCAACACAAAAGTTCACCGGAGATGACTTTTCCCATACAAAAGTTCACCGGAGATGACTTTCCCAACACAAAAGTTCACCGGGCATTACTTTCCCAAAACAAAAGTTCACCGGGCATGACTTTCCCAATACAAAAGTTCACCGGAGATGACTTTCCCAATACAAAAGTTCACCGGAGATGACTTTCCCAATACAAAAGTTCACCGGAGATGACTTTTCCCATACAAAAGTTCACCGGAGATGACTTTTCCCATACAAAAGTTCACCGGAGATGACTTTCCCAATACAAAAGTTCACCGGGCATGACTTTCCCAATACAAAAGTTCACCGGAGATGACTTTCCCATACAAAAGTTCACCGGAGATGACTTTCCCAATATAAAAGTTCACCGGGCACGACTTTCCCAATACAAAAGTTCACCGAAGATGACTTTCCCAATATAAAAGTTCACCGGGCATGACTTTCCCAATACAAAAGTTCACCGGGCACGACTTTCCCAATACAAAAGTTCACCGGAGATGACTTTCCCAATACAAAAGTTCACCGGAGATGACTTTCCCATACAAAAGTTCACCTGGCATGACTTTCCCAATACAAAAGTTCACCGGGCATGACTTTCCCAGTACAAAAGTTCACCGGAGATGACTTTTCCCATACAAAAGTTCACCGGAGATGATTTTTCCCATACAAAAGTTCACCGGAGATGACTTTCCCAATACAAAAGTTCACCGGAGATGACTTTCCCAATACAAAAGTTCACCGGAGATGACTTTTCCCATACAAAAGTTCACCGGAGATGACTTTCCCAATACAAAAGTACACCGGAGATGACTTTCCCAATACAAAAGTTCACCGGAGATGACTTTTCCCATACGAAAGTTCACCGGAGATGACTTTCCCAATACAAAAGTTCACCGGAGATGACTTTCCCAATACAAAAGTTCACCGGAGATGACTTTTCCCATACAAAAGTTCACCGGAGATGACTTTCCCAATACAAAAGTTCACCGGAGATGACTTTCCCAATACAAAAGTTCACCGGAGATGACTTTCCCAATACAAAAGTTCACCGGGCACGACTTTCCCAATACAAAAGTTCACCGGAGATGACTTTCCCAATATAAAAGTTCACCGGAGATGACTTTTCCCATACAAAAGTTCACCGGAGATGACTTTCCCAATACAAAAGTTCACCGGAGATGACTTTCCCAATACAAAAGTTCACCGGAGATGACTTTCCCAATACTAAAGTTCACCGGAGATGACTTTTCCCATACAAAAGTTCACCGGAGATGACTTTTCACATACAAAAGTTCACCGGAGATGACTTTCCCAATACAAAAGTTCACCGGAGATGACTTTCCCAATACAAAAGTTCACCGGAGATGACTTTTCCCATACAAAAGTTCACCGGAGATGACTTTCCCAATACAAAAGTTCACCGGAGATGACTTTTCCCATACAAAAGTTGACCGGAGATGACTTTTCCCATACAAAAGTTCACCGCAGATGACTTTCCCAATACAAAAGTTCACCGGAGATGACTTTCCCAATACAAAAGTTCACCAGAGATGACTTTTCCCATACAAAAGTTCACCGGAGATGACTTTCCCAATACAAAAGTTCACCGGAGATGACTTTTCCCATACAAAAGTTCACCGGAGATGACTTTCCCAATACAAAAGTTCACCGGAGATGACTTTTCCCATACAAAAGTTCACCGGAGATGACTTTCCCAATACAAAAGTTCACCGGAGATGACTTTCCCAATACAAAAGTTCACCGGAGATGACTTTTCCCATACAAAAGTTCACCGGAGATGACTTTCCCAATACAAAAGTTCACCGGAGATGACTTTTCCCATACAAAAGTTCACCGGAGATGACTTTCCCAATACAAAAGTTCACCGGAGATGACTTTCCCAATACAAAAGTTCACCGGAGATGACTTTTCCCATACAAAAGTTCACCGGAGATGACTTTCCCAATACAAAAGTTCACCGGAGATGACTTTCCCAATACAAAAGTTCACCGGAGATGACTTTTCCCATACAAAAGTTCACCGGAGATGACTTTTCCCATACAAAAGTTCACCGGAGATGACTTTCCCAATACAAAAGTTCACCGGGCATGACTTTCCCAAAACAAAAGTTCACCGGGCATGACTTTCCCAATACAAAAGTTCACCGGAGATGACTTTCCCAATACAAAAGTTCACCGGAGATGACTTTCCCAATACAAAAGTTCACCGGAGATGACTTTTCCCATACAAAAGTTCACCGGAGATAACTTTTCCCATACAAAAGTTCACCGGGCATGACTTTCCCAATATAAAAGTTCACCGGGCATGACTTTCCCAATACAAAAGTTCACCGGGCATGATTTTCCCAGTACAAAAGTTCACCGGAGATGACTTTTCCCATACAAAAGTTCACCGGAGATGATTTTTCCCATACAAAAGTTCACCGGAGATGACTTTCCCAATACAAAAGTTCACCGGAGATGACTTTCCCAATACAAAAGTTCACCGGAGATGACTTTTCCCATACAAAAGTTCACCGGAGATGACTTTCCCAATACAAAAGTTCACCGGAAATGACTTTCCCAATACAAAAGTTCACCGGAGATGACTTTTCCATACGAAAGTTCACCGGAGATGACTTTCCCAATACAAAAGTTCACCGGAGATGACTTTCCCAATACAAAAGTTCACCGGAGATGACTTTTCCCATACAAAAGTTCACCGGAGATGACTTTCCCAATACAAAAGTTCACCGGAGATGACTTTCCCAATACAAAAGTTCACCGGAGATGACTTTCCCAATACAAAAGTTCACCGGGCACGACTTTCCCAATACAAAAGTTCACCGGAGATGACTTTCCCAATATAAAAGTTCACCGGAGATGACTTTTCCCATACAAAAGTTCACCGGAGATGACTTTCCCAATACAAAAGTTCACCGGAGATGACTTTCCCAATACAAAAGTTCACCGGAGATGACTTTCCCAATACTAAAGTTCACCGGAGATGACTTTTCCCATACAAAAGTTCACCGGAGATGACTTTTCCCATACAAAAGTTCACCGGAGATGACTTTCCCAATACTAAAGTTCACCGGAGATGACTTTCCCAATACAAAAGTTCACCGGAGATGACTTTTCCCATACAAAAGTTCACCGGAGATGACTTTCCCAATACAAAAGTTCACCGGAGATGACTTTTCCCATACAAAAGTTGACCGGAGATGACTTTTCCCATACAAAAGTTCACCGCAGATGACTTTCCCAATACAAAAGTTCACCGGAGATGACTTTCCCAATACAAAAGTTCACCAGAGATGACTTTTCCCATACAAAAGTTCACCGGAGATGACTTTCCCAATACAAAAGTTCACCGGAGATGACTTTTCCCATACAAAAGTTCACCGGAGATGACTTTCCCAATACAAAAGTTCACCGGAGATGACTTTTCCCATACAAAAGTTCACCGGAGATGACTTTCCCAATACAAAAGTTCACCGGAGATGACTTTCCCAATACAAAAGTTCACCGGAGATGACTTTTCCCATACAAAAGTTCACCGGAGATGACTTTCCCAATACAAAAGTTCACCGGAGATGACTTTTCCCATACAAAAGTTCACCGGAGATGACTTTCCCAATACAAAAGTTCACCGGAGATGACTTTCCCAATACAAAAGTTCACCGGAGATGACTTTTCCCATACAAAAGTTCACCGGAGATGACTTTCCCATACAAAAGTTCACCGGAGATGACTTTTCCCATACAAAAGTTCACCGGAGATGACTTTCCCAATACAAAAGTTCACCGGGCATGACTTTCCCAATACAAAAGTTCACCGGAGATGACTTTCCCATACAAAAGTTCACCGGAGATGACTTTCCCAATATAAAAGTTCACCGGGCACGACTTTCCCAATACAAAAGTTCACCGGAGATGACTTTCCCAATATAAAAGTTCACCGGGCATGACATTCCCAATACAAAAGTTCACCGGGCACGACTTTCCCAATACAAAAGTTCACCGGAGATGACTTTCCCAATACAAAAGTTCACCGGAGATGACTTTCCCAATACAAAAGTTCACCTGGCATGACTTTCCCAATACAAAAGTTCACCGGAGATGACTTTCCCAATACAAAAGTTGACCGGGCATGACTTTCCCAATACAAAAGTTCACCGGGCATGACTTTCCCAGTACAAAAGTTCACCGGAGATGACTTTTCCCATACAAAAGTTCACCGGAGATGACTTTCCCAATACAAAAGTTCACCGGAGATGACTTTTCCCATACAAAAGTTCACCGGAGATGACTTTCCCAATACAAAAGTTCACCGGAGATGACTTTCCCAATACAAAAGTTCACCGGAGATGACTTTTCCCATACAAAAGTTCACCGGAGATGACTTTCCCAATACAAAAGTTCACCGGAGATGACTTTCCCAATACAAAAGTTCACCGGAGATGACTTTCCCAATACAAAAGTTCACCGGGCACGACTTTCCCAATACAAAAGTTCACCGGAGATGACTTTCCCAATATAAAAGTTCACCGGAGATGACTTTTCCCATACAAAAGTTCACCGGAGATGATTTTCCCAATACAAAAGTTCACCGGAGATGACTTTCCCAATACAAAAGTTCACCGGAGATGACTTTTCCCATACAAAAGTTCACCGGAGATGACTTTTCCCATACAAAAGTTCACCGGAGATGACTTTCCCAATATAAAAGTTTACCGGAGATGACTTTTCCCATACAAAAGTTCACCGGAGATGACTTTCCCAATACAAAAGTTCACCGGAGATGACTTTCCCAATACAAAAGTTCACCGGAGATGACTTTTCCCATACAAAAGTTCACCGGAGATGACTTTCCCAACACAAAAGTTCACCGGGCATGACTTTCCCAAAACAAAAGTTCACCGGGCATGACTTTCCCAATACAAAAGTTCACCGGAGATGACTTTCCCAATACAAAAGTTCACCGGAGATGACTTTCCCAATACAAAAGTTCACCGGAGATGACTTTTCCCATACAAAAGTTCACCGGAGATGACTTTTCCCATACAAAAGTTCACCGGAGATGACTTTCCCAATACAAAAGTTCACCGGGCATGACTTTCCCAATACAAAAGTTCACCGGAGATGACTTTCCCATACAAAAGTTCACCGGAGATGACTTTCCCAATATAAAAGTTCACCGGGCACGACTTTCCCAATACAAAAGTTCACCGGAGATGACTTTCCCAATATAAAAGTTCACCGGGCATGACTTTCCCAATACAAAAGTCCACCGGGCACGACTTTCCCAATACAAAAGTTCACCGGAGATGACTTTCCCAATACAAAAGTTCACCGGAGATGACTTTCCCAATACAAAAGTTCACCTGGCATGACTTTCCCAATACAAAAGTTCACCGGAGATGACTTTCCCAATACAAAAGTTCACCGGAGATGACTTTCCCAATACAAAAGTTCACCGGAGATGACTTTTCCCATACAAAAGTTCACCGGAGATGACTTTCCCAATACAAAAGTTCACTGGGCATGACTTTCCCAAAACAAAAGTTCACCGGGCATGACTTTCCCAATACAAAAGTTCACCGGAGATGACTTTCCCATACAAAAGTTCACCGGAGATGACTTTCCAAATATAAAAGTTCACCGGGCACGACTTTCCCAATACAAAAGTTCACCGGAGATGACTTTCCCAATATAAAAGTTCACCGGGCATGACTTTCCCAATACAAAAGTTCACCGGGCACGACTTTCCCAATACAAAAGTTCGCCGGAGATGACTTTCCCAATACAAAAGTTCACCGGAGATGACTTTCCCAATACAAAAGTTCACCTGGCATGACTTTCCCAATACAAAAGTTCACCGGAGATGACTTTACCAATACAAAAGTTCACCGGGCATGACTTTCCCAATATAAAAGTTCACCGGGCATGACTTTCCCAATACAAAAGTTCACCGGAGATGACTTTCCCAATACAAAAGTTCACCGGAGATGACTTTTCCCATACAAAAGTTCACCGGAGATGACTTTCCCAATACAAAAGTTCACCGGGCATGACTTTCCCAAAACAAAAGTTCACCGGGCATGACTTTCCCAATACAAAAGTTCACCGGAGATGACTTTCCCAATACAAAAGTTCACCGGAGATGACTTTCCCAATACAAAAGTTCACCGGAGATGACTTTTCCCATACAAAAGTTCACCGGAGATAACTTTTCCCATACAAAAGTTCACCGGGCATGACTTTCCCAATACAAAAGTTCACCGGGCATGACTTTCCCAATACAAAAGTTCACCGGGCATGACTTTCCCAATACAAAAGTTCACCGAAGATGACTTTTCCCATACAAAAGTTCACCGGAGATGACTTTTCCCATACAAAAGTTCACCGGAGATGACTTTCCCAATACAAAAGTTCACCGGAGATGACTTTCCCAATACAAAAGTTCACCGGAGATGACTTTTCCCATACAAAAGTTCACCGGAGATGACTTTCCCAATACAAAAGTTCACCGGAGATGACTTTCCCAATACAAAAGTTCACCGGAGATGACTTTTCCCATACAAAAGTTCACCGGAGATGACTTTCCCAATACAAAAGTTCACCGGAGATGACTTTCCCAATACAAAAGTTCACCGGAGATGACTTTTCCCATACAAACGTTCACCGGAGATGACTTTCCCAATACAAAAGTTCACCGGAGATGACTTTCCCAATACAAAAGTTCACCGGAGATGACTTTCCCAATACAAAAGTTCACCGGGCACGACTTTCCCAATACAAAAGTTCACCGGAGATGACTTTCCCAATATAAAAGTTCACCGGAGATGACTTTTCCCATACAAAAGTTCACCGGAGATGACTTTCCCAATACAAAAGTTCACCGGAGATGACTTTCCCAATACAAAAGTTCACCGGAGATGACTTTCCCAATACAAAAGTTCACCGGAGATGACTTTTCCCATTCAAAAGTTCACCGGAGATGACTTTCCCAATACAAAAGTTCACCGGAGATGACTTTCCCAATACAAAAGTTCACCGGAGATGACTTTCCCAATACAAAAGTTCACCGGAGATGACTTTCCCAATACAAAAGTTCACCGGAGATGACTTTTCCCATACAAAAGTTCACCGGAGATGACTTTTCCCATACAAAAGTTCACCGGAGATGACTTTCCCAATACAAAAGTTCACCGGAGATGACTTTCCCAATACAAAAGTTCACCGGAGATGATTTTTCCCATACAAAAGTTCACCGGAGATGACTTTTCCCATACAAAAGTTCACCGGAGATGACTTTCTCAATACAAAAGTTCACCGGAGATGACTTTCCCAATACAAAAGTTCACCGGAGATGACTTTTCCTATACAAAAGTTCACCGGAGATGACTTTCCCAATACAAAAGTTCACCGGAGATGACTTTTCCCATACAAAAGTTCACCGGAGATGACTTTCCCAATACAAAAGTTCACCGGAGATGACTTTTCCCATACAAAAGTTCACCGGAGATGACTTTCCCAATACAAAAGTTCACCGGAGATGACTTTCCCAATACAAAAGTTCACCGGAGATGACTTTTCCCATACAAAAGTTCACCGGAGATGACTTTTCCCATACAAAAGTTCACCGGAGATGACTTTCCCAATACAAAAGTTCACCGGAGATGACTTTCCCAATACAAAAGTTCACCGGAGATGACTTTTCCCATACAAAAGTTCACCGGAGATGACTTTCCCAATACAAAAGTTCACCGGAGATGACTTTTCCCATACAAAAGTTCACCGGAGATGACTTTTCCCATACAAAAGTTCACCGCAGATGACTTTCCCAATACAAAAGTTCACCGGAGATGACTTTCCCAATACAAAAGTTCACCGGAGATGACTTTTCCCATACAAAAGTTCACCGGAGATGACTTTCCCAATACAAAAGTTCACCGGAGATGACTTTTCCCATACAAAAGTTCACCGGAGATGACTTTCCCAATACAAAAGTTCACCGGAGATGACTTTCCCAATACAAAAGTTCACCGGAGATGACTTTTCCCATACAAAAGTTCACCGGAGATGACTTTCTCATATAAAAGTTCACCGGAGATGACTTTTCCCATACAAAAGTTCACCGGAGATGACTTTCCCAATACAAAAGTTCACCGGGCATGACTTTCCCAATACAAAAGTTCACCGGAAATGACTTTCCCATACAAAAGTTCACCGGAGATGACTTTCCCAATATAAAAGTTCACCGGGCACGACTTTCCCAATACAAAAGTTCACCGGAGATGACTTTCCCAATATAAAAGTTCACCGGGCATGACTTTCCCAATACAAAAGTTCACCGGGCACGACTTTCCCAATACAAAAGTTCACCGGAGATGACTTTCCCAATACAAAAGTTCACCGGAGATGACTTTCCCAATACAAAAGTTCACCTGGCATGACTTTCCCAATACAAAAGTTCACCGGAGATGACTTTCCCAATACAAAAGTTCACCGGAGATGACTTTCCCAATACAAAAGTTCACCGGAGATGAATTTCCCATACAAAAGTTCACCGGAAATGACTTTCCCAATACAAAAGTTCACCGGGCATGACTTTCCCAAAACAAAAGTTCACCGGGCATGACTTTCCCAATACAAAAGTTCACCGGAGATGACTTTCCCATACAAAAGTTCACCGGAGATGACTTTCCCAATATAAAAGTTCACCGGGCACGAGTTTCCCAATACAAAAGTTCACCGGAGATGACTTTCCCAATATAAAAGTTCACCGGGCATGACTTTCCCAATACAAAAGTTCACCGGAGATGACTTACCCAATACAAAAGTTCACCTGGCATGACTTTCCCAATACAAAAGTTCACCGGAGATGACTTACCCAATACAAAAGTTCACCTGGCATGACTTTCCCAATACAAAAGTTCACCGGAGATGACTTTCCCAATACAAAAGTTCACCGGGCATGACTTTCCCAATATAAAAGTTCACCGGGCATGACTTTCCCAATACAAAAGTTCACCGGAGATGACTTTCCCAATACAAAAGTTCACCGGAGATGACTTTTCCCATACAAAAGTTCACCGGAGATGACTTTCCCAATACAAAAGTTCACCGGGCATGACTTTCCCAAAACAAAAGTTCACCGGGCATGACTTTCCCAATACAAAAGTTCACCGGAGATGACTTTCCCAATACAAAAGTTCACCGGAGATGACTTTCCCAATACAAAAGTTCACCGGAGATGACTTTTCCCATACAAAAGTTCACCGGAGATGACTTTTCCCATACAAAAGTTCACCGGGCATGACTTTCCCAATACAAAAGTTCACCGGGCATGACTTTCCCAATACAAAAGTTCACCGGGCATGACTTTCCCAATACAAAAGTTCACCGGAGATGACTTTTCCCATGCAAAAGTTCACCGGAGATGACTTTTCCCATACAAAAGTTCACCGGAGATGACTTTCCCAATACAAAAGTTCACCGGAGATGACTTTCCCAATACAAAAGTTCACCGGAGATGACTTTTCCCATACAAAAGTTCACCGGAGATGACTTTCCCAATACAAAAGTTCACCGGAGATGACTTTCCCAATACAAAAGTTCACCGGAGATGACTTTTCCCATACAAAAGTTCACCGGAGATGACTTTCCCAATACAAAAGTTCACCGGAGATGACTTTCCCAATACAAAAGTTCACCGGAGATGACTTTTCCCATACAAAAGTTCACCGGAGATGACTTTCCCAATACAAAAGTTCACCGGAGATGACTTTCCCAATACAAAAGTTCACCGGAGATGACTTTCCCAATACAAAAGTTCACCGGGCACGACTTTCCCAATACAAAAGTTCACCGGAGATGACTTTCCCAATATAAAAGTTCACCGGAGATGACTTTTCCCATACAAAAGTTCACCGGAGATGACTTTCCCAATACAAAAGTTCACCGGAGATGACTTTCCCAATACAAAAGTTCACCGGAGATGACTTTCCCAATACAAAAGTTCACCGGAGATGACTTTTCCCATACAAAAGTTCACCGGAGATGACTTTCCCAATACAAAAGTTCACCGGAGATGACTTTCCCAATACAAAAGTTCACCGGAGATGACTTTCCCAATACAAAAGTTCACCGGAGATGACTTTCCCAATACAAAAGTTCACCGGAGATGACTTTTCCCATACAAAAGTTCACCGGAGATGACTTTTCCCATACAAAAGTTCACCGGAGATGACTTTCCCAATACAAAAGTTCACCGGGCATGACTTTCCCAATATAAAAGTTCACCGGGCATGACTTTCCCAATACAAAAGTTCACCGGAGATGACTTTCCCAATACAAAAGTTCACCGGAGATGACTTTTCCCATACAAAAGTTCACCGGAGATGACTTTCCCAATACAAAAGTTCACCGGGCATGACTTTCCCAAAACAAAAGTTCACCGGGCATGACTTTCCCAATACAAAAGTTCACCGGAGATGACTTTCCCAATACAAAAGTTCACCGGAGATGACTTTCCCAATACAAAAGTTCACCGGAGATGACTTTTCCCATACAAAAGTTCACCGGAGATGACTTTTCCCATACAAAAGTTCACCGGGCATGACTTTCCCAATACAAAAGTTCACCGGGCATGACTTTCCCAATACAAAAGTTCACCGGGCATGACTTTCCCAATACAAAAGTTCACCGGAGATGACTTTTCCCATACAAAAGTTCACCGGAGATGACTTTTCCCATACAAAAGTTCACCGGAGATGACTTTCCCAATACAAAAGTTCACCGGAGATGACTTTCCCAATACAAAAGTTCACCGGAGATGACTTTTCCCATACAAAAGTTCACCGGAGATGACTTTCCCAATACAAAAGTTCACCGGAGATGACTTTCCCAATACAAAAGTTCACCGGAGATGACTTTTCCCATACAAAAGTTCGCCGGAGATGACTTTCCCAATACAAAAGTTCACCGGAGATGACTTTCCCAATACAAAAGTTCACCGGAGATGACTTTTCCCATACAAAAGTTCACCGGAGATGACTTTCCCAATACAAAAGTTCACCGGAGATGACTTTCCCAATACAAAAGTTCACCGGAGATGACTTTCCCAATACAAAAGTTCACCGGGCACGACTTTCCCAATACAAAAGTTCACCGGAGATGACTTTCCCAATATAAAAGTTCACCGGAGATGACTTTTCCCATACAAAAGTTCACCGGAGATGACTTTCCCAATACAAAAGTTCACCGGAGATGACTTTCCCAATACAAAAGTTCACCGGAGATGACTTTTCCCATACAAAAGTTCACCGGAGATGACTTTTCCCATACAAAAGTTCACCGGAGATGACTTTCCCAATACAAAAGTTCACCGGAGATGACTTTCCCAATACAAAAGTTCACCGGAGATGACTTTTCCCATACAAAAGTTCACCGGAGATGACTTTTCCCATACAAAAGTTCACCGGAGATGACTTTCCCAATACAAAAGTTCACCGGAGATGACTTTCCCAATACAAAAGTTCACCGGAGATGACTTTTCCCATACAAAAGTTCACCGGAGATGACTTTCCCAATACAAAAGTTCACCGGAGATGACTTTTCCCATACAAAAGTTCACCGGAGATGACTTTCCCAATACAAAAGTTCACCGGAGATGACTTTTCCCATACAAAAGTTCACCGGAGATGACTTTCCCAATACAAAAGTTCACCGGAGATGACTTTCCCAATACAAAAGTTCACCGGAGATGACTTTTCCCATACAAAAGTTCACCGGAGATGACTTTTCCCATACAAAAGTTCACCGGAGATGACTTTCCCAATACAAAAGTTCACCGGAGATGACTTTCCCAATACAAAAGTTCACCGGAGATGACTTTTCCCATACAAAAGTTCACCGGAGATGACTTTCCCAATACAAAAGTTCACCGGAGATGACTTTTCCCATACAAAAGTTCACCGGAGATGACTTTTCCCATACAAAAGTTCATCGGAGATGACTTTCCCAATACAAAAGTTCACCGGAGATGACTTTCCCAATACAAAAGTTCACCGGAGATGACTTTTCCCATACAAAAGTTCACCGGAGATGACTTTCCCAATACAAAAGTTCACCGGAGATGACTTTTCCCATACAAAAGTTCACCGGAGATGACTTTCCAATACAAAAGTTCACCGGAGATGATTTTTCCCATACAAAAGTTCACCGGAGATGACTTTCCCAATACAAAAGTTCACCGGAGATGACTTTCCCAATACAAAAGTTCACCGGAGATGACTTTTCCCATACAAAAGTTCACCGGAGATGACTTTCCCAATACAAAAGTTCACCGGAGATGACTTTTCCCATACAAAAGTTCACCGGAGATGACTTTCCCAATACAAAAGTTCACCGGAGATGACTTTCCCAATACAAAAGTTCACCGGAGATGACTTTTCCCATACAAAAGTTCACCGGAGATGACTTTCCCAATACAAAAGTTCACCGGAGATGACTTTCCCAATACAAAAGTTCACCGGAGATGACTTTTCCCATACAAAAGTTCACCGGAGATGACTTTCCCAATACAAAAGTTCACCGGAGATGACTTTTCCCATACAAAAGTTCACCGGAGATGACTTTCCCAATACAAAAGTTCACCGGAGATGACTTTTCCCATACAAAAGTTCACCGGAGATGACTTTCCCAATACAAAAGTTCACCGGAGATGACTTTTCCCATACAAAAGTTCACCGGAGATGACTTTCCCATACAAAAGTTCACCGGGCATGACTTTCCCAATACAAAAGTTCACCGGAGATGACTTTTCCCATACAAAAGTTCACCGGGCATGACTTTCCCAATACAAAAGTTCACCGGAGATGACTTTCCCAATACAAAAGTTCACCGGAGATGACTTTTCCCATACAAAAGTTCACCGGAGATGACTTTCCCAATACAAAAGTTCACCGGAGATGACTTTTCCCATACAAAAGTTCACCGGAGATGACTTTCCAATACAAAAGTTCACCGGGCATGACTTTCCCAATACAAAGTTCACCGGAGATGACTTTTCCCATACAAAAGTTCACCGGAGATGACTTTCCCAATACAAAAGTTCACCGGAGATGACTTTCCCAATACAAAAGTTCACCGGAGATGACTTTTTCCATACAAAAGTTCACCGGAGATGACTTTTCCCATACAAAAGTTCACCGGAGATGACTTTTCCCATACAAAAGTTCACCGGGCATGACTTTCCCAATACAAAAGTTCACCGGGCATGACTTTCCCAATACAAAAGTTCACCGGGCACGACTTTCCCAATACAAAAGTTCACCGGGCATGGCTTTCCCAATACAAAAGTTCACCGGGCATGACTTTCCCAATACAAAAGTTCACCGGGCATGACTTTCCCAATACAAAAGTTCACCGGAGATGACTTTTCCCATACAAAAGTTCACCGGAGATGACTTTCCCAATACAAAAGTTCACCGGAGATGACTTTTCCCATACAAAAGTTCACCGGAGATGACTTTCCCAATACAAAAGTTCACCGGAGATGACTTTTCCCATACAAAAGTTCACCGGAGATGACTTTTCCCATACAAAAGTTCACCGGAGATGACTTTCCCAATACAAAAGTTCACCGGAGATGTCTTTTCCCATACAAAAGTTCACCGGAGATGACTTTCCCAATACAAAAGTTCACCGGAGATGACTTTCCCAATACAAAAGTTCACCGGGCATGACTTTCCCAATACAAAAGTTCACCGGGCACGACTTTCCCAATACAAAAGTTCAACGGGCATGACTTTCCCAATACAAAAGTTCACCGGGCATGACTTTCCCAATACAAAAGTTCACCGGGCATGACTTTCCCAATACAAAAGTTCACCGGAGATGACTTTTCCCATACAAAAGTTCACCGGAGATGACTTTCCCAATACAAAAGTTCACCGGAGATGACTTTCCCAATATAAAAGTTCACCGGGCATGACTTTCCCAATACAAAAGTTCACCGGAGATGACTTTCCCATACAAAAGTTCACCGGAGATGACTTTCCCAATACAAAAGTTCACCGGGCACGACTTTCCCAATACAAAAGTTCACCGGGCATGACTTTCCCAATACAAAAGTTCACCGGAGATGACTTTCCCATACAAAAGTTCACCGGAGATGACTTTCCCAATACAAAAGTTCACCGGGCACGACTTTCCCAATACAAAAGTTCACCGGGCATGACTTTCCCAATACAAAAGTTCACCGGAGATGACTTTCCCATACAAAAGTTCACCGGAGATGACTTTCCCAATACAAAAGTTCACCGGGGATGACTTTCCCAATACAAAAGTTCACCGGAGATGACTTTCCCAATACAAAAGTTCAACGGGCACGACTTTCCCAATACAAAAGTTCACCGGGCATGACTTTCCCAATACAAAAGTTCACCGGAGATGACTTTTCCCATACAAAAGTTCAGCGGAGATGACTTTCCCAATACAAAAGTTCACCGGAGATGACTTTCCCAATACAAAAGTTCACCGGAGATGACTTTCCCAATACAAAAGTTCACCGGAGATGACTTTTCCCATACAAAAGTTCACCGGAGATGACTTTCCCAATACAAAAGTTCACCGGAGATGACTTTTCCCATACAAAAGTTCACCGGAGATGACTTTCCCAATACAAAAGTTCACCGGAGCTGACTTTCCCAATACAAAAGTTCACCGGAGATGACTTTCCCAATACAAAAGTTCACCGGAGATGACTTTCCCAATACAAAAGTTCACCGGACATGACTTTCCCAATACAAAAGTTCACCGGAGATGACTTTTCCCATACAAAAGTTCACCGGAGTTGACTTTCCCAATACAAAAGTTCACCGGAGATGACTTTCCCAATACAAAAGTTCACCGGAGATGACTTTTCTCATACAAAAGTTCACCGGAGATGACTTTCCCAATACAAAAGTTCACCGGAGATGACTTTTCCAATACAAAAGTTCACCGGAGATGACTTTCCCAATACAAAAGTTCACCGGAGATGACTTTTCCCATACAAAAGTTCACCGGAGATGACTTTCCCAATACAAAAGTTCACCGGAGATGACTTTCCCAATACAAAAGTTCACCGGAGATGACTTTCCCAATATAAAAGTTCACCGGGCATGACTTTCCCAATACAAAAGTTCACCGGCCATGACTTTCCCAATACAAAAGTTCACCGGAGATGACTTTTCCCATACAAAAGTTCACCGGAGATGACTTTTCCCATACAAAAGTTCACCGGAGATGACTTTTCCCATACAAAAGTTCACCGGAGATGACTTTCCCAATACAAAAGTTCACCGGGCATGACTTTCCCAATACAAAAGTTCACCGGGCACGACTTTTCCCATACAAAAGTTCACCGGAGATGACTTTCCCAATACAAAAGTTCACCGGAGATGACTTTTCCCATACAAAAGTTCACCGGAGATGACTTTCCCAATACAAAAGTTCACCGGAGATTACTTTCCCAATACAAAAGTTCACCGGAGATGACTTTTCCCATACAAAAGTTCACCGGAGATGACTTTCCCAATACAAAAGTTCACCGGAGATGACTTTCCCAATACAAAAGTTCACCGGAGATGACTTTTCCCATACAAAAGTTCACCGGAGATGACTTTTCCCATACAAAAGTTCACCGGAGATGACTTTTCCCATACAAAAGTTCACCGGAGATGACTTTCCCAATACAAAAGTTCACCGGAGATGACTTTCCCAATACAAAAGTTCACCGGAGATGACTTTTCCCATACAAAAGTTCACCGGAGATGACTTTCCCAATACAAAAGTTCACCGGATATGACTTTCCCAATTTAAAAGTTCACCGGAGATGACTTTTCCCATACAAAAGTTCACTGGAGATGACTTTTCCCATACAAAAGTTCACCGGAGATGACTTTCCCAATACAAAAGTTCACCGGGCATGACTTTCCCAAAACAAAAGTTCACCGGGCATGACTTTCCCAATACAAAAGTTCACCGGAGATGACTTTCCCAATACAAAAGTTCACCGGAGATGACTTTCCCAATACAAAAGTTCACCGGAGATAACTTTTCCCATACAAAAGTTCACCGGAGATGACTTTCCCAATACAAAAGTTCACCGGAGATGACTTTTCCCATACAAAAGTTCACCGGAGATGACTTTCCCAATACAAAAGTTCACCGGGCATGACTTTCCCAATACAAAAGTTCACCGGAGATGACTTTTCCCATACAAAAGTTCACCGGGCATAACTTTCCCAATACAAAAGTTCACCGGAGATGACTTTCCCAATACAAAAGTTCACCGGAGATGACTTTTCCCATACAAAAGTTCACCGGAGATGACTTTCCCAATACAAAAGTTCACCGGAGATGACTTTCCCAATACAAAAGTTCACCGAAAATGACTTTTCCCATACAAAAGTTCACCGGAGATGACTTTCCCAATACAAAAGTTCACCGGAGATGACTTTCCCAATACAAAAGTTCACCGGAGATGACTTTCCCAATATAAAAGTTCACCGGAGATGACTTTTCCCATACAAAAGTTCACCGGAGATGACTTTCCCAATACAAAAGTTCACCGGAGATGACTTTTCCCATACAAAAGTTCACCGGGCATGACTTTCCCAAAACAAAAGTTCACCGGGCATGACTTTCCCAATACAAAAGTTCACCGGAGATGACTTTCCCATACAAAAGTTCACCGGAGATGACTTTCCCAATACAAAAGTTCACCGGAGATGACTTTTCCCATACAAAAGTTCACCGGAGATGACTTTCCCAATACAAACGTTCACCGGAGATGACTTTTCCCATACAAAAGTTCACCGGGCATGACTTTCCCAATACAAAAGTTCACCGGGCATGACTTTCCCAATACAAAAGTTCACCGGAGATGACTTTTCCCATACAAAAGTTCACCGGGCATGACTTTCCCAATACAAAAGTTCACCGGAGATGACTTTTCCCATACGAAAGTTCACCGGGCATGACTTTCCCAATACAAAAGTTCACCGGAGATGACTTTCCCAATACAAAAGTTCACCGGAGGTGACTTTTCCCACACAAAAGTTCACCGGAGATGACTTTCACAATACAAAAGTTCACCGGAGATGACTTTTCCCATACAAAAGTTCACCGGAGATGACTTTCCCATTACAAAAGTTCACCGGAGATGACTTTTCCCATACAAAAGTTCACCGGAGATGACTTTCCCAATACAAAAGTTCACCGGAGATGACTTTCCCAATACAAAAGTTCACCGGAGATGACTTTCCCAATACAAAAGTTCACCGGAGATGACTTTCCCAATACAAAAGTTCACCGGAGATGACTTTTCCCATACAAAAGTTCACCGGAGATGACTTTCCCAATACAAAAGTTCACCGGAGATGACTTTTCCCATACAAAAGTTCACCGGAGATGACTTTCCCAATACAAAAGTTCACCGGAGATGACTTTTCCCATACAAAAGTTCACCGGAGATGACTTTTCCCATACAAAAGTTCACCGGAGATGACTTTCCCAATACAAAAGTTCACCGGAGATGACTTTTCCCATACAAAAGTTCACCGGAGATGACTTTCCCAATACAAAAGTTCACCGGGCATGAGTTTCCCAATACAAAAGTTCACCGGAGATGACTTTTCCCATACAAAAGTTCACGGGGCATGACTTTCCCAATACAAAAGTTCACCGGAGATGACTTTCCCAATACAAAAGTTCACCGGAGATGACTTTTCCATACAAAAGTTCACCGGGCATGACTTTCCCAATACAAAAGTTCACCGGAGATGACTTTTCCCATACAAAAGTTCACCGGAGATGACTTTCCCAATACAAAAGTTCACCGGAGATGACTTTTCCCATACAAAAGTTCACCGGAGATGACTTTCGCAATACAAAAGTTCACCGGAGATGACTTTTCCATACAAAAGTTCACCGGAGATGACTTTCCCAATACAAAAGTTCACCGGAGATGACTTTTCCCATACAAAAGTTCACCGGAGATGACTTTTCCCATACAAAAGTTCACCGGAGATGACTTTCCCAATACAAAAGTTCACCGGAGATGACTTTCCCAATACAAAAGTTCACCGGAGATGACTTTTCCCATACAAAAGTTCACCGGAGATGACTTTCCCAATACAAAAGTTCACCGGAGATGACTTTCCCAATACAAAAGTTCACCGGAGATGACTTTTCCCATACAAAAGTTCACCGGAGATGACTTTCCCAATACAAAAGTTCACCGGAGATGACTTTCCCAATACAAAAGTTCACCGGAGATGACTTTTCCCATACAAAAGTTCACCGGAGATGACTTTCCCAATACAAATGTTCACCGGAGATGACTTTTCCCCATACAAAAGTTCACCGGAGATGACTTTCCCAATACAAAAGTTCACCGGGCATGACTTTCCCAAAACAAAAGTTCACCGGGCATGACTTTCCCAATACAAAAGTTCACCGGAGATGACTTTCCCAATACAAAAGTTCACCGGAGATGACTTTCCCAATACAAAAGTTCACCGGAGATGACTTTTCCCATACAAAAGTTCACCGGAGATGACTTTTCCCATACAAAAGTTCACCGAGCATGACTTTCCCAATACAAAAGTTCACCGGGCATGACTTTCCCAATACAAAAGTTCACCGGGCATGACTTTCCCAATACAAAAGTTCACCGGAGATGACTTTTCCCATACAAAAGTTCACCGGAGATGACTTTTCCCATACAAAAGTTCACCGGAAATGACTTTCCCAATACAAAAGTTCACCGGAGATGACTTTCCCAATACAAAAGTTCACCGGAGATGACTTTTCCCATACAAAAGTTCACCGGAGATGACTTTCCCAATACAAAAGTTCACCGGAGATGACTTTCCCAATACAAAAGTTCACCGGAGATGACTTTTCCCATACAAAAGTTCACCGGAGATGACTTTCCCAATACAAAAGTTCACCGGAGATGACTTTCCCAATACAAAAGTTCACCGGAGATGACTTTTCCCATACAAAAGTTCACCGGAGATGACTTTCCCAATACAAAAGTTCACCGGAGATGACTTTTCCCATACAAAAGTTCACCGGGCATGACTTTCCCAATACAAAAGTTCACCGGGCATGACTTTCCTAATACAAAAGTTCACCGGAGATGACTTTTCCCATACAAAAGTTCACCGGAGATGACTTTCCTAATACAAAAGTTCACCGGAGATGACTTTCCCAATACAAAAGTTCACCGGAGATGACTTTTCCCATACAAAAGTTCACCGGAGATGACTTTCCCAATACAAAAGTTCACCGGAGATGACTTTCCCAATACAAAAGTTCACCGGAGATGACTTTTCCCATACAAAAGTTCACCGGAGATGACTTTCCCAATACAAAAGTTCACCGGAGATGACTTTTCCCATACAAAAGTTCACCGGAGATGACTTTCCCAACACAAAAGTTCACCGGAGATGACTTTTCCCATACAAAAGTTCACCGGAGATGACTTTCCCAATACAAAAGTTCACCGGGCATGACTTTCCCAAAACAAAAGTTCACCGGGCATGACTTTCCCAATACAAAAGTTCACCGGAGATGACTTTCCCAATACAAAAGTTCACCGAGATGACTTTTCCCATACAAAAGTTCACCGGAGATGACTTTCCCAATACAAAAGTTCACCGGAGATGACTTTTCCCATACAAAAGTTCACCGGAGATGACTTTCCCAATACAAAAGTTCACCGGGCATGACTTTCCCGAAACAAAAGTTCACCGGGCATGACTTTCCCAATACAAAAGTTCACCGGAGATGACTTTCCCAAAACAAAAGTTCACCGGAGATGACTTTTCCCATACAAAAGTTCACCGGAGATGACTTTCCCAATACAAAGGTTCACCGGAGATGACTTTCCCAATACAAAAGTTCACCGGGCATGACTTTCCCAATACAAAAGTTCACCGGAGATGACTTTCCCAATACAAAAGTTCACCGGGCATGACTTTCCCAAAACAAAAGTTCACCGGAGATGACTTTCCCAATACAAAAGTTCACCGGAGATGACTTTTCCCATACAAAAGTTCACCGGAGATGACTTTCCCAATACAAAAGTTCACCGGAGATGACTTTTCCCATACAAAAGTTCACCGGAGATGACTTTCCCAATACAAAAGTTCACCGGAGATGACTTTTCCCATACAAAAGTTCACCGGAGATGACTTTCCCAATACAAAAGTTCACCGGAGATGACTTTTCCCATACAAAAGTTCACCGGAGATGACTTTCCCAATACAAAAGTTCACCGGAGATGACTTTTCCCATACAAAAGTTCGCCGGAGATGACTTTCCCAATACAAAAGTTCACCGGAGATGACTTTCCCAATACAAAAGTTCACCGGAGATGACTTTCCCAATACAAAAGTTCACCGGAGATGACTTTCCCAATACAAAAGTTCACCGGAGATGACTTTTCCCATACAAAAGTTCACCGGAGATGACATTTCCCATACAAAAGTTCACCGGAGATGACTTTCCCAATACAAAAGTTCACCGGAGATGACTTTTCCCATACAAAAGTTCACCGGAGATGACTTTTCCCATACAAAAGTTCACCGGAGATGACTTTCCCATACAAAAGTTCACCGGAGATGACTTTCCCAATACAAACGTTCACCGGAGATGACTTTCCCAATACAAAAGTTCACCGGAGATGACTTTCCCAATATAAAAGTTCACCGGAGATGACTTTCCCAATACAAAAGTTCACCGGGCATGACTTTCCCAATACAAAAGTTCACCGGGCACGACTTGCCCAATACAAAAGTTCACCGGGCATGACTTTCCCAATACAAAAGTTCACCGGGCATGACTTTCCCAATACAAAAGTTCACCGGGCATGACTTTCCCAATACAAAAGTTCACCGGAGATGACTTTTCCCATACAAAAGTTCACCGGAGATGACTTTCTCAATACAAAAGTTCACCGGAGATGACTTTCCCAATATAAAAGTTCACCGGGCATGACTTTCCCAATACAAAAGTTCACCGGGCATGACTTTCCCAATACAAAAGTTCACCGGAGATGACTTTCCCATACAAAAGTTCACCGGAGATGACTTTCCCAATACAAAAGTTCACCGGGCACGACTTTCCCAATACAAAAGTTCACCGGGCATGACTTTCCCAATACAAAAGTTCACCGGAGATGACTTTCCCATACAAAAGTTCACCGGAGATGACTTTCCCAATACAAAAGTTCACCGGGCACGACTTTCCCAATACAAAAGTTCACCAGGCATGACTTTCCCAATACAAAAGTTCACCGGAGATGACTTTCCCATACAAAAGTTCACCGGAGATGACTTTCCCAATACAAAAGTTCACCGGAGATGACTTTCCCAATACAAAAGTTCACCGGAGATGACTTTCCCAATACAAAAGTTCACCGGAGATGACTTTCCCAATACAAAAGTTCACCGGAGATGACTTTCCCAATACAAAAGTTCACCGGAGATGACTTTTCCCATACAAAAGTTCACCGGAGATGACTTTCCCAATACAAAAGTTCACCGGAGATGACTTTTCCCATACAAAAGTTCACCGGAGATGACTTTCCCAATACAAAAGTTCACCGGAGATGACTTTCCCAATACAAAAGTTCACCGGAGATGACTTTTCCCATACAAAAGTTCACCGGAGATGACTTTTCCCATACAAAAGTTCACCGGAGATGACTTTCCCATACAAAAGTTCACCGGAGATGACTTTTCCCATACAAAAGTTCACCGGAGATGACTTTCCCAATACAAAAGTTCACCGGGCACGACTTTCCCAATACAAAAGTTCACCGGGCATGACTTTCCCAATATAAAAGTTCACCGGGCATGACTTTCCCAATACAAAAGTTCACCGGGCATGACTTTCCCAATACAAAAGTTCACCGGAGATGATTTTTCCCATACAAAAGTTCACCGGAGATGACTTTTCCCATACAAAAGTTCACCGGAGATGACTTTTCCCATACAAAAGTTCACCGGAGATGACTTTCCCAATACAAAAGTTCACCGGAGATGACTTTCCCAATACAAAAGTTCACCGGAGATGACTTTTCCCAATACAAAAGTTCACCGGAGATGACTTTTCCCATACAAAAGTTCACCGGAGATGACTTTCCCAATACAAAAGTTCACCGGAGATGACTTTCCCAATACAAAAGTTCACCGGAGATGACTTTTCCCATACAAAACTTCACCGGAGATGACTTTCCCAATACAAAAGTTAACCGGAGATGACTTTCCCAATACAAAAGTTCACCGGAGATGACTTTTCCCATACAAAAGTTCACCGGAGATGACTTTCCCAATACAAAAGTTCACCGGAGATGACTTTCCCAATACAAAAGTTCACCGGAGATGACTTTTCCCATACAAAAGTTCACCGGAGATGACTTTCCCAATACAAAAGTTCACCGGAGATGACTTTTCCCATACAAAAGTTCACCGGAGATGACTTTCCCAATACAAAAGTTCACCGGAGATGACTTTCCCAATACAAAAGTTCACCGGAGATGACTTTTCCCATACAAAAGTTCACCGGAGATGACTTTCCCAATACAAAAGTTCACCGGAGATGACCTTCCCAATATAAAAGTTCACCGGGCATGACTTTCCCAATACAAAAGTTCACCGGGCATGACTTTCCCAATACAAAAGTTCACCGGAGATGATTTTTCCCATACAAAGTTCACCGGAGATGACTTTTCCCATACAAAAGTTCACCGGAGATGACTTTTCCCATACAAAAGTTCACCGGAGATGACTTTCCCAATACAAAAGTTCACCGGAGATGACTTTCCCAATACAAAAGTTCACCGGAGATGACTTTTCCCATACAAAAGTTCACCGGAGATGACTTTCCCAATACAAAAGTTCACCGGAGATGACTTTTCCCATACAAAAGTTCACCGGAGATGACTTTCCCAATACAAAAGTTCACCGGAGATGACTTTCCCAATACAAAAGTTCACCGGAGATGACTTTTCCCATACAAAAGTTCACCGGAGATGACTTTTCCCATACAAAAGTTCACCGGAGATGACTTTCCCATACAAAAGTTCACCGGAGATGACTTTCCCAATACAAAAGTTCACCGGAGATGACTTTTCCCATACAAAAGTTCACCGGAGATGACTTTCCCAATACAAAAGTTCACCGGAGATGACCTTCCCAATATAAAAGTTCACCGGGCATGACTTTCCCAATACAAAAGTTCACCGGGCATGACTTTCCCAATACAAAAGTTCACCGGAGATGATTTTTCCCATACAAAAGTTCACCGGAGATGACTTTTCCCATACAAAAGTTCACCGGAGATGACTTTTCCCATACAAAAGTTCACCGGAGATGACTTTCCCAATACAAAAGTTCACCGGAGATGACTTTCCCAATACAAAAGTTCACCGGAGATGACTTTTCCCAATACAAAAGTTCACCGGAGATGACTTTTCCCATACAAAAGTTCACCGGAGATGACTTTCCCAATACAAAAGTTCACCGGAGATGACTTTCCCAATACAAAAGTTCACCGGAGATGACTTTTCCCATACAAAAGTTCACCGGAGATGACTTTCCCAATACAAAAGTTAACCGGAGATGACTTTCCCAATACAAAAGTTCACCGGAGATGACTTTTCCCATACAAAAGTTCACCGGAGATGACTTTCCCAATACAAAAGTTCACCGGAGATGACTTTCCCAATACAAAAGTTCACCGGAGATGACTTTTCCCATACAAAAGTTCACCGGAGATGACTTTCCCAATACAAAAGTTCACCGGAGATGACTTTTCCCATACAAAAGTTCACCGGAGATGACTTTCCCAATACAAAAGTTCACCGGAGATGACTTTCCCAATACAAAAGTTCACCGGAGATGACTTTTCCCATACAAAAGTTCACCGGAGATGACTTTCCCAATATAAAAGTTCACCGGAGATGACTTTTCCCATACAAAAGTTCACCGGAGATGACATTCCCAATACAAAAGTTCACCGGAGATGACTTTTCCCATACAAAAGTTCACCGGAGATGACTTTTCCCATACAAAAGTTCACCGGAGATGACTTTCCCAATACAAAAGTTCACCGGAGATGACTTTCCCAATACAAAAGTTCACCGGGCACGACTTTCCCAATACAAAAGTTCACCGGAGATGACTTTCCCAATATAAAAGTTCACCGGGCATGACTTTCCCAATACAAAAGTTCACCGGGCACGACTTTCCCAATACAAAAGTTCACCGGAGATGACTTTCCCAATACAAAAGTTCACCGGAGATGACTTTCCCAATACAAAAGTTCACCGGGCATGACTTTCCCAATACAAAAGTTCACCGGAGATGACTTTCCCAATACAAAAGTTCACCGGGCATGACTTTCCCAATATAAAAGTTCACCGGGCATGAATTTCCCAATACAAAAGTTCACCGGAAATGACTTTCCCAATACAAAAGTTCACCGGGCATGACTTTCCCAAAACAAAAGTTCGCCGGGCATGACTTTCCCAATACAAAAGTTCACCGGAGATGACTTTCCCAATACAAAAGTTCACCGGAGATGACTTTCCCAATACAAAAGTTCACCGGAGATGACTTTTCCCATACAAAAGTTCACCGGAGATGACTTTTCCCATACAAAAGTTCACCGGGCATGACTTTCCTAATACAAAAGTTCACCGGGCATGACTTTCCCAATACAAAAGTTCACCGGGCATGACTTTCCCAATACAAAAGTTCACCGGAGATGACTTTTCAAATACAAAAGTTCACCGGAGATGACTTTTCCCATACAAAAGTTCACCGGAGATGACTTTTCCAATACAAAAGTTCACCGGAGATGACTTTCCCAATACAAAAGTTCACCGGAGATGACTTTCCCATACAAAAGTTCACCGGAGATGACTTTCCCAATACAAAAGTTCACCGGAGATGACTTTCCCAATACAAAAGTTCACCGGAGATGACTTTTCCCATACAAAAGTTCACCGGAGATGACTTTCCCAATACAAAAGTTCACCGGAGATGACTTTCCCAATACAAAAGTTCACCGGAGATGACTTTCCCAATACAAAAGTTCACCGGAGATGACTTTTCCCATACAAAAGTTCACCGGAGATGACTTTCCCAATACAAAAGTTCACCGGAGATGACTTTTCCCATACAAAAGTTCACCGGAGATGACTTTCCCAATACAAAAGTTCACCGGAGATGACTTTTCCCATACAAAAGTTCACCGGAGATGACTTTCCCAATACAAAAGTTCACCGGAGATGACTTTTCCCATACAAAAGTTCACCGGAGATGACTTTCGCAATACAAAAGTTCACCGGAGATGACTTTTCCCATACAAAAGTTCACCAGAGATGACTTTCCCAATACAAAAGTTCACCGGAGATGACTTTCCCAATACAAAAGTTCACCGGAGATGACTTTTCCCATACAAAAGTTCACCGGAGATGACTTTCCCAATACAAAAGTTCACCGGGCATGACTTTCCCAAAACAAAAGTTCACCGGGCATGACTTTCCCAATACAAAAGTTCACCGGAGATGACTTTCCCAATACAAAAGTTCACCGGAGATGACTTTCCCAATACAAAAGTTCACCGGAGATGACTTTTCCCATACAAAAGTTCAGCGGAGATGACTTTTCCCATACAAAAGTTCACCGGAGATGACTTTCCCAATACAAAAGTTCACCGGGCATGACTTTCCCAATACAAAAGTTCACCGGAGATGACTTTCCCATACAAAAGTTCACCGGAGATGACTTTCCCAATACAAAAGTTCACCGGGCACGACTTTCCCAATACAAAAGTTCACCGGAGATGACTTTCCCAATATAAAAGTTCACCGGGCATGACTTTCCCAATACAAAAGTTCACCGGGCACGACTTTCCCAATACAAAAGTTCACCGGAGATGACTTTCCCAATACAAAAGTTCACCGGAGATGACTTTCCCAATACAAAAGTTCACCGGGCATGACTTTCCCAATACAAAAGTTCACCGGAGATGACTTTCCCAATACAAAAGTTCACCGGGCATGACTTTCCCAATATAAAAGTTCACCGGGCATGACTTTCCCAATACAAAAGTTCACCGGAAATGACTTTCCCAATACAAAAGTTCACCGGAGATGACTTTTCCCATACAAAAGTTCACCGGAGATGACTTTCCCAATACAAAAGTTCACCGGGCATGACTTTCCCAAAACAAAAGTTCACCGGGCATGACTTTCCCAATACAAAAGTTCACCGGAGATGACTTTCCCAATACAAAAGTTCACCGGAGATGACTTTCCCAATACAAAAGTTCACCGGGCATGACTTTCCCAATACAAAAGTTCACCGGAGATGACTTTTCAAATACAAAAGTTCACCGGAGATGACTTTTCCCATACAAAAGTTCACCGGAGATGACTTTCCCAATACAAAAGTTCACCGGGCATGACTTTCCCAATACAAAAGTTCACCGGAGATGACTTTCCCAATACAAAAGTTCACCGGAGATGACTTTTCCCATACAAAAGTTCACCGGAGATGACTTTCCCAATACAAAAGTTCACCGGAGATGACTTTCCCAATACAAAAGTTCACCGGAGATGACTTTTCCCATACAAAAGTTCACCGGAGATCACTTTCCCAATACAAAAGTTCACCGGAGATGACTTTTCCCATACAAAAGTTCACCGTAGATGACTTTCCCAATACATAAGTTCACCGGAGATGACTTTTCCCATACAAAAGTTCACCGGAGATGACTTTCCCAATACAAAAGTTCACCGGGCATGACTTTCCCAAAACAAAAGTTCACCGGACATGACTTTTCCCATACAAAAGTTCACCGGAGATGACTTTTCCCATACAAAAGTTCACCGGAGATGACTTTTCCCAATACAAAAGTTCACCGGGCATGACTTTCCCAATACAAAAGTTCACCGGAGATGACTTTCCCAATACAAAAGTTCACCGGAGATGACTTTTCCCATACAAAAGTTCACCGGAGATGACTTTCCCAAAACAAAAGTTCACCGGGCATGACTTTCCCAATACAAAAGTTCACCGGAGATGACTTTCCCAATACAAAAGTTCACCGGAGATGACTTTTCCCATACAAAAGTTCCCCGGAGATGACTTTCCCAATACAAAAGTTCACCGGAGATGACTTTCCCAATACAAAAGTTCACCGGAGATGACTTTTCCCATACAAAAGTTCACCGGGCACGACTTTCCCAATACAAAAGTTCACCGGAGATGACTTTCCCAATATAAAAGTTCACCGGAGATGACTTTTCCCATACAAAAGTTCCCCGGAGATGACTTTCCCAATACAAAAGTTCACCGGAGATGACTTTCCCAATACAAAAGTTCACCGGAGATGACTTTTCCCATACAAAAGTTCACCGGGCACGACTTTCCCAATACAAAAGTTCACCGGAGATGACTTTCCCAATATAAAAGTTCACCGGAGATGACTTTCCCAATACAAAAGTTCACCGGAGATGACTTTCCCAATACAAAAGTTCACCGGAGATGACTTTCCCAATACAAAAGTTCACCGGAGATGACTTTCCCAATACAAAAGTTCACCGGAGATGACTTTTCCCATACAAAAGTTCACCGGAGATGACTTTCCCAATACAAAAGTTCACCGGAGATGACTTTTCCCATACAAAAGTTCACCGGAGATGACTTTCCCAATACAAAAGTTCACCGGAGATGACTTTCCCAATACAAAAGTTCACCGGAGATGACTTTTCCCATACAAAAAATCACCGGAGATGACTTTCCCAATACAAAAGTTCACCGGAGATGACTTTCCCAATACAAAAGTTCACCGGAGATGACTTTTCCCAATACAAAAGTTCACCGGAGATGACTTTCCCAATACAAAAGTTCACCGGAGATGACTTTTCCCATACAAAAGTTCACCGGAGATGACTTTTCCCATACAAAAGTTCACCGGAGATGACTTTCCCAATACAAAAGTTCACCGGAGATGACTTTCCCAATACAAAAGTTCACCGGAGATGACTTTTCCCATACAAAAGTTCACCGGAGATGACTTTCCCAATACAAAAGTTCACCGGAGATGACTTTCCCAATACAAAAGTTCACCGGAGATGACTTTTCCCATACAAAAGTTCACCGGAGATGACTTTCCCAATACAAAAGTTCACCGGAGATGACTTTCCCAATATAAAAGTTCACCGGGCATGACTTTCCCAATACAAAAGTTCACCGGAGATGACTTTCCCAATACAAAAGTTCACCGGAGATGACTTTTCCATACAAAAGTTCACCGGAGATGACTTTCCCAATACAAAAGTTCACCGGAGATGACTTTTCCCATACAAAAGTTCACCGGAGATGACTTTCCCAATACAAAAGTTCACCGGAGATGACTTTCCCATACAAAAGTTCACCGGAGATGACTTTTCCCATACAAAAGTTCACCGGAGATGACTTTCCCAATACAAAAGTTCACCGGAGATGACTTTCCCAATACAAAAGTTCACCGGAGATGACTTTCCCAATACAAAAGTTCACCGGAGATGACTTTTCCCATACAAAAGTTCACCGGAGATGACTTTCCCAATACAAAAATTCATCGGAGATGACTTTTCCCATACAAAAGTTCACCGGGCATGACTTTCCCAAAACAAAAGTTCACCGGGCATGACTTTCCCAATACAAAAGTTCACCGGAGATGACTTTCCCAATA